>NC_021162.2:10696234-10727322 GCF_000331145.2 Cicer arietinum
GAATTTCGTTCCATTTATGTCGGGTGGTACAAAAATTTCCTAAAAAGTCTAGATGAAATCGGGGACTTTCGTAACACTCGATTTCGGTCAATTTTTGTCGTGTGGTACGAAAATCGCCTGAAAAGTCCAGATGAAATCCAGAACTGAGAGACTCTTATAGCATCATTCTCTAAAGTTTATAACCATGTTTCAGGTTCCGCACCAGATTTCAAACACTAGCCATCGTCTGGTCCGAAAATACAGATTTTGGTCCTTTTTGTCGAGGGGTAAGAAAGTCGCACGAAAAGTCTAAATAAAATCGAGGAGCGGGAGACCGTTATAGCATTCTTCCCCAGAATTTATAACTTTGTTTCGGGTTCCGCACCAGATGAAATCGAGTGGTACGAATATCGTCCAAAAAATCCAGATGAAATCGAGGACCAGGAGTCTCTTATAGTATTATTCTCCAAAATATATAATTGTGTTTCGGGTTCCGTGCCAGATTTCAAACACTAACCATCGTTTTGTTTGGAGATACGAACTTCAATCCAGTTTAGTCGTGTGGTACCAAAATCGCTGGAAAAGTCTAGATGAAATCGAGGACCAGGAGACCTTTATAGCATTCATCTCCAAAATTTATAACTGTTTTTCGGGATCCGCGCCAAATTTTGAAAACTATCGATCGTCTGGTCTGAAAATACGGATTCCGATTCATTTTTGTTGGGTGGTACGAAAATTGCCCAAAAAGTCCAAATGAAATTGAGGACCAGGAGACCCTTACAAAATTCTTCTTCTAAATTTATAACAGTGTTTCAGGTTTTGTGTCAGATTTTAAACGAATCTAGGTCCATTTTAGTCAGGTGGTATAAAAGTCGACTGAAAAGTCAAGATTTAATCGAGGGTCGGGAGACCCTTATAGCATTCTTCTCCAAAATTTATAACTGGGTTTCGGGTTCTGTGCCAGATTTCAAACACTCACCATCGTTTTGTTCGAAAATACGAATATCGGTCCGTTTTAGTCGGGTGGTACGAAAATCGACCAAAAAGTCCAGATAAAATCGAGGACTAGGAGACCCTTATAGCATTCTTCTCCAAATTTTAAAATTATGTTTCAGTTTCTACGTCAGAATTCAAACACTAGCCATCGTCTTGTTCGAAAATACTAATTTTGGTCCATTTTTGTCGATTTAAACGAAAATCTCCAGAAAAGTTTAGATGGAATCGAGGACTGGGAGACTCTTAAAGCATTCTTCTCCAAAAATTTTAATTGTGTTTCGGGTTCTGCGTCAGATTTCAAACACTAACCATCGTCTGGTCCAAAAATACGGATTTCGGTTCATTTTGGTCTGGTGGTAAGAAAATTTCCCAAAAAGTCCAGAACAAATTGAGGACCCAGAGACCCTAATAGCATTCTTCTCCAAGATTTATAAATGTGTTTCGGGTTCTGCGTCCGATTTCAAACACTAGCCATTGTCTTGTTCGAAAATACGGAATTCGGTCAATTTTTGTCTAGTGGTACGAAAATCCCTCGAAAAGTCCAGATGAAATCGAGGATCGGGAGACCCTTAAGACATTCTTCTCCTAAATTTATAAACGTGTTTCGGGTTTCGCGTCAGACTTGAAACACTAACAACCGTCTTGTTCGAAAATACGGATTTTGGTCCATTTTAGTTGGATAGTACGAAAGTAGCCAGAAAAGTCCAGAAGAAATCTAGGACCGAGAGACCCTTATATCATTTTTCTCCAAAATTTATAACTGTGTTTCGAGTTCAATGCTAGATTTCTAACACTAGCCATTGTCTAGTCCAAAAATACGAATTTCAGTCCATTTTTGTCGGGTGATATGAAAATCGCCCAAAAAGACCAGGTGAAATTGAGGACCAGGAGAAGCTTATAGCATTCTTCTCCTAAATTTATAACTGGGTTTTGGGTTCCGACTCCGATTTCAAACACTAGCAATTGTCTTGTTCGAAAATACTGATTTCGGTCCATTTTTGTCGGGTGGTATGAAAAACGCCTTAAAAGCCCAGATGAAATCGAGGACCTGGAGACCCTTATAGCATTCTTCTCCAAAATTTATTACTGGTTTATAGGTTCTGCACCAGAATTCAAACACTAGCCATCGTCTTGTCCGAATATACGGATTTCAATCCATTTTAGTCGGTTGATACGAAAATCGCCCAAAAAGTTCAGATGAAATCGAGAACCAAGAGACCCTTATAGCATTCTTCTCCAAGATTTATAACTATATTTAAGGTTCCGCGTCCAATTACAAACACTAGCCCTCGTCTGGTCCGGAAATACTGATTTTGGTCCAATTTTGTCGAGGGGTGCGAAAATTGCACGAAAAGTCCATATGAAATCAAGGAGAAGAAGATTCTTGTAGCATTCTTCTCCTAAATTTATAACTGAGTTTGGGGTTCTGCATCAGATTTGAAACACTAGGCATCGTCTGATAAGAAAATACGAATTTCGATCCATATTTGTCGGGAGGTACAAAAATTGCCTAAAAAGTCCATATGAAATCGAGGACCGGGAGACCCTTATAGTTCTCTAAAATTTATAAACGTGTTTTGGGTTTGGCGTCAAATTTCAAACACTAGCCCTCGTCTTGTTGGAAATTACGGATTTCGGTCCATGTCACCCTTATAGCATTCTTCTCCTAAATTATAACAATGTTTCCCATTTCGGGTCAGATTTCAAACATTAGCCATCCTCTGGTATGAAAATACATATTTTGGTCCATTTTTTTCAAAAGGATACGAATATTGCGCGAAAATTCCACATGAAATCGAGGTCCGAGAGACCCTTATAATATTCTTTATCTTAATTTATAAATGTGTAACGGGTTCTGGGTCAGAATACAAACACAAGCCATCGTCTTGTTTGAAAATACAAATTTCGGTCCATTTTAGTCGGGTGGCTCGAAAATCACTCGAAAAGTTCAGATGAAATCGAGGACCTGGAGATCCTTAAAGCATACTTCTCCTAAATATATAACAGTGTTTCGGCTTCCGCGTCAAATATCAAACACTTGCCATCGTCTGGTCCAAAAATACAGATTTCGTTCCATTTTTGTCGAGGTGTACGAAAATCTCCCAAAAAGTCCAGATGAAATCGAGGACCGAGAGACCATTATAGACTTCTTCTCCTAAATATATAATTCAATTTTGGGTTCCACGTCAGATTTCAAACACTAGCAATTAACTTGTTCGAAAATACATATTTTGGTCCATTTTTTGTCGGGTGGAACGAAAATCACCCGAAAAGTCCAGATGAAATTGAGGACCTGGAGACCCTGATAGCATTCTTCTCCAAAATTTATTACTGGTTTTTAGATTCAGCGCCATATTTCAAACATTTGTCGTCGTCTGGTCTGACTATATAGATTTTGGTCCTTTTTGTCAAGGGGTAAGAAAATTGCCTGAAAAGTCTATATGAAATCGAGGTCCCAGAGACCCTTATAGCATTCTTCTCCTAAATTTATAACTATGGTCCTAGTTCCGTGTCAGAAATTCGGTCCATTTTAGTCGGGTGGTACGAAAATCACCTGAAAATACCAGATGAAATCGAGGACCAAGAGACCCTTATAGAATTCTTCTCCTAAATTTATAAATATGTTTCAGATTCCATATAATACCACTAGTTTTGATGCAAAAGTTCTGATAAAAGCTTCACAACGTCAGATTTCAAACACTAGCCATAGTCTTGTTCGAAAATATAGATTTCTTTCCATTTTTGTCAGGTGGTACGAAAATCGAGAACCGGGAAACCCTAATGGCATTCTTCTCCTAAATATTTAACAGTATTTCAGGTTCCACATCAAATTTCAAACACCAGTCCTCTTCTGGTCCGAAAATACATATATTGGTCCATTTTTATCGAGGGGTACGAAAATCGCCGGAAAAGCCCAGATGAAATCGAGGACCTAGAGACTCTTATAACATTATTCTCCTAAATTTTAACTGTATATCGGGTTTCGCGTCAGATTTTAAATACTATCCATCTTCTTGTTTGAAAATATGGATTTCGGTCCATTTTTGTCGTATGGTACGAAAATTGCCCTAAAAGTTCGGATTAAAATCGAGAACCGCGAGACCCTTATAGCATTCTTCTCCTAAATATACAATAGTGTTTCAGGTTCCGCGTCAGATTTCAAACACTAGCCATCGTCTGGTAAGAAAATACAGATATTGGTCCATTTTTATTGAGGGGTACGAAAATCGCCAGAAAATTCCAGATAAAATTGAGGACCGAGAGACCCTTATAGCATTCTTCTTCTAAATTTATAAATGTGTTTTAAGTTCCGCGTCAAATTTCAAATACGTATATCGGTCTATTTTAATCGGTTGACACGAAAATTTCCCTAAATGTCTAGATGAAATCGAGGACTAGAAGACTCTTATAGCATTTTTCTCCTAAATTTACAATTGCGTTTCGGTTTCCGCGTCAGAGTTCAAACACTAGACATGGTCTTGTTCGAAAATACGAATTTCGATCCATTTTAGTCGTGTGGTGCGAAAATTGCCCGAAAGGTCCAGATGAAATTGAGGACCGGGCGACCCTTATATCATTCTTCACCTTAATATATAATAGTGTTTCAGGTTCCGCGTCAAATTTAAAACACTAGCAATCGTCAAATTTCGAAAATACAGATTTCGGTATATTTTTGTTGGGTGGTATGAAAATCGCCCAAAAAGTCCAAATGAAATCAAGGACCGAGTGACACTTATAACATTCTTCTCAAAAATTATAACTGTTTTTCGGTTTCCTAGTCAGATTTCAAACACTAGCCAACATCTGGTTTGAAAATAAATACTTTGGTCCATTTTTTTCGAGGGGTACGAAACTCTCTCGAAAAGTTTAGATGAAATCGAGGACCGAGGTTCCCTTATAACATTCTTCTTCTAAATTATAACTGTGTTTCGGTTTCTGCGTCAAATTTTAAACACTAGCCATTATTTAGTTCAAAAATACGATTTTTGATCCATTTTAGTCGGGTGGTACAAAAATTGCTTGAAATGTCCAAATGAAATCGAGGACCAGGAGAAAATAGGGGTTCGACATCATATTTCAAACACTATCAATCGTCTTCGAAAATAGGGATTTCAGTCTTTTTTTGTCGGGTGGTACAAAAATTGCCCTTAAAGTCCAGATGAAATCAAGGACCGGGACACCCTTATAGAATTCTTCTCCTAAATATATAACAGTGTTTCGGGTTCCGCATCAGATTTCAAACACTAGCCATCGTCTATTCCAAAAATATAGATTTTGGATCATTTTTGTAGAGATATACGGAAATCGCCCGAAAAGTCCAGATGTTTCGGGTTCCGCATCAGATTTTAAACACTAGCCATCATTTTGTTCAAAAACACGGATATCGGTCCATTTTAGTCAGGTGTTACGAAAATCGCAGGAAATGTCTAGATGAAATCGAGGATCAAGAGACTCTTATAGCAGTCTTCTCCTAAATTTATAAATGTGTTTCTGGTTCTGCATCAGATTTCAAACACTAGCCATCGTCTTGTTCAAAAATATAGATTTCGGTCTATTTTTGTCAGGTAGTACGAAAATCGCCAAAAAGTCCAGATGAAATCGAGGACCGAGAGACCCGTATAGCACTCTTCTCCTAAATATATAATAGTGTTTCGGGTACCGAGTTAGATTTCAAACACTAGCCATAGTCTATTACAAAAATATACATTTTTGTCCTTTTTTCACGAAGGGTACGAAATTCGCTCGAAAAGTCCAGATGAAACCGAGGATTGAGAGTCCCTTATAGAATTCTTCTTCTAAATTTATAACTGTGTTTCGGTTTCCGCGTCTGATTTCAAACAATTGCCATCTTCTTGTTCGAAAACACTAGTTTCGGTCAATTTTAGTCGGGTGGTACGAAAATAGCCCGAAAAGTCCAGATGAAATCGAGGACCAAGAGACTCTTATAGCATTCTTCTCGTAAATTTATAATTGTATTTCGGGTTATGCATCAGTTTTCAAACACTATCCATCGTCTTGTTCGAAAATACAGATTTCGATCCATTTTTGTCGGGTGGTACGAAAATCGCCCCAAAAGTCCAGATGAAATCGAGGAACGAGAGACCCTTATAGCATTCTTCTCCTAAATTTATAACTGTGTTTCAGGTTCCGTCTCAGTTTTCAAACACTATCCATCGTCTTATTCAAATATACGGATTTTTGGTCCATTTTTGTTGGGTGGTACGAAAATCGTCTGAAAAGTCCAGATGAAATCAAGGATCGAGAGACCCGTTTAACATTCTTCTCCTAAATATAAAATAGTGTTTCAGGTTCCGCGTCATATTTCAAACACTAGCAATCGTATAGTTTGAAAATACAGACTTTGTTCCGAAACACAGAACCCGATTTCATCTGGACATTTCAGGCGATTTTTGTACCACCCGACTGAAATGAATTAAAATCCATATTTTCGAATATGATGATGGGTAGTGTCTGAAATCTGATGCAGAATCCTAAAATGAAGAAGAATGCTATAAGAGACTATGGGTCCTCGATTTCATCTGTACTTTTCGGGAAAGTTTCTTACCGCTCGACAAAAATGGACCAAAATCTATATTTTCAAACCAAACGAGGGCTAGTGTTTCAAATCTGACGCAGAACCTGAAGCACAGTTATATATTTAGGTGAAGAATGTTAAAAGGGTCTCTCGTTCCTTGATTTCATCTGGACTTTTCGAGCAATTTTCGTACTACACGACAAAAATGTACCGAAATCCGTATTTTCGAAAAAGACGATGGTTAGTTTTCTAAATCTAACGCTGAACCTGAAATACTATTATAAATTTAGGAGAAGAATGCAATAAGGATTTCCGGGTCCTCGAATTCATTTGGACTTTTCGGGCAATTTTCGTACCGCAAAACATAAATGGAGCGAAATCTGTATTTTCAGACCAAACGATGGCTTGTATTAGAAATGTGATGCGGAACCCGAAACACAGTTATAAATTAAGGAGAAGAATGCTATAAGAGTCTCTAGGTCCTTGATTTCATCTTGCCATTTATGGAGATTTTCATACCACCCGACTAAAATGGACCGCTATCTGTATTTTCGAACCAGACGATGGCTAGTATTTGAAATCTGATATGGAACTCGAAACACAGTTATAAATGTAGAAGGAGGATGCTATAAGGGACTCTCGATCCTCGATTTCATCTTGGCTTTTTAGGAGATTTTCATATCCCTCGACAAAAATTGACAAAATCTATATTTTCGGACAAGACGATAGCTAGTGTTTAAAATCTGACACGAAATCTGAAACACTGTTATATATTAAGGAGAAGAATAATATAAAGGTCGCTCAGTCCTCGATTTTATGTAGAGTTTTCGTGCGATTTTCGTACAACACAACAAAAATGGACAGAAATCCATATTTTCGAACAAGACGATGGATAGTGTTTGAAAACTTACACGGAAGTCGAAACACAGTTATAAATTTAGGAGAAGAATGCTATAAGAGTTTCCTGGTCCTCGATTTCATCTGGACATTTCAGGCGATTTTCTTACCACCCAACTAAAATGGACCGATATCCGTACTTTCGAACAAGATGATGGCTATTGTTTGAAATCTGACGTGGAAACCGAAACACAATTATAAATTTAGAAGAAGAATGTTATAAGGGTCTCTCGATTCACGATTTCATCTGGACTTCTTGGGCGATTTTAGTACCACGCAACAAAAATGGACCGAAATCCCTATTTTCGAACAAGACGATGGATAGTGCATGAAAAATGATGCGGAACCCGAAACACATTTATAAATTTAGGAGAAAAATGCTATAAGAGTCTCCTAGTCCTCCATTTCATCTGGACATTTCGGGCGATTTATGTACCACCCGACTAAAATGGACAGATATCCGTATTTTCGAACAAGATGATGGCTATTGTTTAAAATCTACACGGAAACCGAAACATAATTATAAATTTATAAGAAGAATGCAATAAGGGTCTCTCGGTCCTCGATTTCATCTGGACTTTTGGGGCGATTTTCGTACCACTCGACAAAAATGGACTGAAATCTGTATTTTCGAACAAGACGATGGATAGTGTTTGAAAACTGACGCGAAACCCGAAACATAGTTATAAATGTAGGAGAAGAATGTTATAAGAGTCTCCTGTTCCCCGATTTCATTTGGACATTTTGGGAGATTTTTGTACCACCCGACTAAAATGGACTGATATTCGGGTTTTTGAACAAAATGATGACTAGTGTTTGAAATCTGCATGTAACCCGCAACACAGTTACAAATTTAGAAGAACAATGCTATAAGGGTCTGTCGGTCCTCGATTTCATCTACAATTTTCGGGAGATTTTTGTATCCCTCTACAAAAGTGGACCAAAATGGACGGATATATGTATTTTCGAACAAGATGATGAATAGTGTTTGAAATCTGACGTGGAGCCCGAAACACATTTATAAATTTAGACGAAGAATGCTATAAGGGTCTCTCGTTCCTCAATTTCATCTGGACTTGTCGGGCGGTTTTCGTAACCCTCGAAACTAATTGAACAATATCTGTATTTTCTGACCAGATGATGGCTAATGTTTGAAATATGCATGGTACCTAAAACACTGTTATATATTTAAGAGAATAATCCTATAAGGGTCTCCAGGTCTTCGATTTCATCTAGACTTTTCGGGAGATTTTTGTAACACACGACAAAAATGCACCGAAATCCATATCTTCGACCAAGACGATGGATAGTGTTTAAATTCTAATGCTATAAGAGTCTCCTGGTCCTTGATTTCATCTGGACATTTTCGACAATTTTCGAACTACCCAACTAAATGGGGCTGAAATCCATATTTTCGAACAAGACGATGGCTAGTTTTTGAAATCTTCCACGGAACCCGAAACACGGTTATAAATTTAGAAGAAGAATGCTATAAGGGTATCTCGGTCCTCGATTTCATATGGACTTTTCGAGCGAGTTTCGTATCCCTCAACAGAAATTGACAAAAATATGTATTTCCGTACTAGAGGATGGCTAGTGTTTGAAATCTGACATGGAACCCGGACCACAATTATATATTAAGGAGAAGAATGCTATAAGGGTTTCCGGGTCCTCGATTTCATTTGTACTTTTGGATCGATTTTCGTAACACCTAACAAAAATGGACCGAAATCTGTATTTTTGGACCAGAAGAAGGCTAGTGTATGAAATTTGACGCGAAACTTGAAATACTGTTATAAATTTAGGAGAAGAATGCTATAATGGATTTCCGGTCTCGATTTCATCTTGCCTTTTCGGGCGATTTTCGTACCACCAGACAAAAATTGAAAGAAATCTGTATTTTCGAACAAGACGATGGCTAGTGTTTGAAATCTGACGCGGACCCCGAAACACAGTTATAAATTTAGAAGAAGAATTCTATAAGGGTCTCCAGGTAAAAATTCTATTTGGGGGATTTTCATTCTCCTTGCCAAAAATTGACCAAAATTTGTATTTTTGGACCTAACGGTTGCAAGTGTTTGAAATCTAATGCGGAACCCAAAACATTGTTATATATTAATGATAAGAATGATATGAGGCTCGCTCAATCCTCGATTTCATCTGGACTTTTCGGGCGATTTTTGTACCACACGAAAAAAATTGACCAAAATCTGTATTTTTGAACCCGAAACACTGTTATATATTTAGGAGAAGAATGCTGTAAGGGTCTCTCGGTCATCGATTTTCATATGGACTTTTAGGGCGATTTTTGTACAACCCGACAAAAATGGACTAAAATCTGTATTTTCAGACTAGACAAGGGCTAGTGTTCCAAATTTGACGCGGAAACCAAAACACAGTTATAAATTTTGGAGAAGAATGCTATAATGGTCTCCCGGTCCTCGATTTCATTTGGACTTTTAGGGTAATTTTCGTGCCACCCGACTAAAATGGACCGATATACGTATTTTCGAACAAGATGATGAATAGTGTTTGAAATCTGACGTGGAACCCGTAACACAATTATAAATTTAGACGAAGAATGCTATAAGGGTCTCAGAGTCATTGATTTCATCATGACTTTTCGGGGGATTTTCGTACCCCTCGACAAAAATGGACCAATATCTGTATTTTCTGATCAGACGATGGCTAATGTTTGAAATCTGCAAGATTCCTAAAACACTGTTATATATATAGGAGAACAATGCTATAACGGTCTCCAGGTCCTCGATTTCATCTAGACTTTTTGGGCCGTTTTTGTACCATGCGACAAAAATGGACCAAAATCCATATCTTCGAACAAGACAATGGATAGTGTTTAAAATCTAACGCAGAACCGGAAACACAATTATAAATTTTGGTGAAGAATGTTATAAGAGTCTCCTGGTCTTCGATTTCATCTAGACATTTCGGGCAATTTTTGAACCACCCGACTAAGTCGAACGGAAATCCATATTTTCGAAAAAGACGATGGCTAGTGTTTGAAATCTTCTGCGTAACCCAAAACAAGGTTTTAAATTTAGAAGAAGAATGTATAAGGGTATTTGGTCCTCGATTTCATATAGACTTTTCGGGCGAGTTTCATACCCCTCAACAAAAATTGACAAAAATATGCATTTCCGGACTAGACGATGGCTAGTGTTTGAAATCTGACACAGAACCTGAAACACGGTTATATATTAAGAAGAAGAATGCTATAAGGGTTTCCCGGTCCTCGATTTCATTTGTACTTTTGGATCCATTTTCGTAACACCTAACAAAAATGGACCGTAATCTGTATTTTCAGAGCAGAAGAGGGCTAGTGTTTCATATTTGACGCGGAACTTGAAATTTTGTTATAAATTTAGGAGGAGAATTCTATAATGGATTCCCAGTCTCGATTTCATCTGGACTCTTCGGGTGATTTTCGTACCACCAGACAAAACTTGAAAGAAATCTGTATTTTCGAACAAGAGGATGGTTAGTGTTTGAATTCTGACGTTGTGAAGATATTATCAGGACTTTTGTATCAAAACTAGTGGAGAAGAATGCTATAAGGGTCTTCCGGTACCACCCGACAAAAATGGACCAAAATCCGTATTTTTGAACAAGACGAAGGATAGTGTTTGAATTCTGACGCATAAACCGAAACACAGTTTTAAATTTTGGAAAAAAATGCTATAAGGGTCTCCTGCTCCTTGATTTCATCTGGACTTTTCGATCGATTTCGTACCCATCAACAAAAATATGCCAAAATATGTATTTCCAGACCAGACGATGGCTAGTGTTTGAATTTTGACGTGGAACCCGAAACACGGTTATAAATTTTGGAGAAGAATGCTATAAGGGTCTCTTGGTCCTCGATTTCATCTAGACTTTTCGTTCGATTTTCGTACCTCCTAAATAAAATGGACCGAAATTCGTATTTTCGAACAAAACGATAGTTAGTGTTTAAAATCTGGCCCGAAACCCGAAACACAGTTATAAATTATGGAGAAGAATGCTATAAGGGTCTCTTGGTCCTCGATTTCATCTGGAATTTTTGGGCGATTTTCATACCACTTGACTAAAATAGACCTAAATTTGTATCTTCGAACAAGATTATGGCAAGTGTTTGAAATTCACGCATAACCTGAAACACAATTATAAATTTTGGAGAAGAATGCTATAAGGGTCTTCAGGTCCTCGATTTCATCTGGATTTTATGGACGATTTTCGTACCACTCGACTAAAATGGACCAAAATCTGTATTTTCCAACAGAACGATGGTTTGTCTTTGGAATCTGACACACAACCCGAAACACAGTTATAAATTTTGAAGAAGAATGTTATAAGGGTCTCTCTTACACATGACAAAAATGGACCGAAATTCGTATTTTCGAACAAGCAATGGATAGTGTTTGAAATCTTACGCAGAAACCGAATCACATTTATAAATTTAAGAGAATAATGCTATAAGAGTCTCATGGTCCTTGATTTCATGTAGACATTTTGGGCTATTTTCTTACAAGACGATGGCTAGTGTTTGAAATCTGGCGAGGAACCCAAAACAAAGTTATAAATTTTTGGGAAGAATGCTATAATGGTCTCGCGGTCCTCAATTTCATTTGGTCTTTTCGGGCGATTTTCGTACCCCTCGACAAAAATAGACCAACATCTGTATTTTCGACCAGATAATGGCTAGTGGCTGAAATCTGACGCGGAACCAGAAACATAGTTATAAACTTTAGAAAAGAATGGTATAAAGGTCTCTTGGTCCTCGATTTCACCGGGACTTTTCGAGCTATTTTCGTACCACCCGACTTAAATGGACCGAAATCCGTATTTTCGAACAAGACGATGGCTAGTGTTTGAAATCTGTCGCGGAACCCGAAAGAAAATTATAAGTTAGACGAAAAATGATATAAGGGACTCTTAGTCTTCGATTTCGTCTGGACGTTTAGGGTGATTTTCGTACCCCTCGACTAAAAAGGACCAAAACCAGTATTTTCAGATCAGACGATGGCTAGTGTTTGAGATCTGGCGCAGAACCCGAAACACAGTTATAAATTTCGAAGAAGAATGCTATAAGGGTCTCCCGGTACTCGATTTCATCTAGACTTTTTGGGCAATTTTTGTACCACCCAACAAAAATGGACCATAGTTCGTAGTTTCAGACCAAATGATGGTTAGTGTTTGAAATATAAGAAAAGAACCCGAAACACAGTTATAAATTTAGGAGAAGAATGCTATAAGGGCCTCCTAGTCCTCGATTTCATCTAGATTTTTCAGCGATTTTTGTATCACCAGACAAAAATTGACCGATGGGTAGTGTTTGAATTCTGATGCGGAACCCGGAACACAATAATAATTTTTGGAGAAGAATGCTATAAGGGTTTCCTGGTCCTCGATTTCATCTGGTCTTTTCCGGCAATTTTTGTACCACACGACCAAAATAGACCAAAAATAGTATTTTCGGACAAGACGATGGCTAATGTTTGACATCTGACGCGGAACCCGAAACACAGTTATAAATTTTGAAGAAGAATGCTATAAGGGTCTCCCGGTACTCGATTTCATCTAGACTTTTTGGGCAATTTTTGTACCACCCAACAAAAATGGACCAAAGTCCGTAGTTTCAGACCAAACGATGGTTAGTGTTTGAAATCTGACGCAGAACCCGAAATAGAGTTATAAATGTAGGAGAAGAATGCTATTTAATTATAACATTATTTGACAACTCTGTTTTATTATATGGTATTATTATCTTCGTTTTATTGTTTTACTACACAGTTATAAATTTTGAAGAAGAATGCTATAATGGTCTCCCGGTCTTCGATTTCATATGGACTTTTTGAGTTATTTTCATACCACCCGACTAAAATGGACTGATTAACAATTATAAATTTAGAAGAAGAATTCTATAAGGGCCATTTGGTCCTCGATTTCATATGGACTTTTAGGGCAATTTTCGTACCCCACGGCAAAAAGGACCAAAATCAGTATTTTCTGACCAGGCGATGGGTAGTGTTTGAAATCTGGCGCGGAACCCGAGACACATTTATAAATTTTTGAGAAGAATGCTATAAGGGTCTCCCTGTCCTCGATTTCATCTGGACTTTTCAGGCGATTTTCGTACAACCAAACAAAAATGGACCAAAGTCCGTAGTTTCAGACCAAACGATGGTTAGTGTTTGAAATCTGACGCAGAACCCGAAATAGAGTTATAAATGTAGGAGAAGAATGCTATAAGGGTCTCCTGGTCCTTGATTTCATCTGGTTCGGGAGATTTTGGTACCACCCGACAAAAATAGACCGAAAATGGTATTTTCGGACCACACGATGGCTAGTGTTTGAAATCTGGCGCGTAACCCGAAACACAGTTATAAATTTAGAACAAGAATTCTATAATTGTCTCCCGGTCCTCGATTTCATTTGGACTTTTCGGGCAACTTTCGTACCCATCGACGATAATGGACCAACATCTGTATTTTCGGACTAGAGATGGCAAGTGATTGAAATCTGGCGCGGACTAGACTAGGGAAGAATGCTATAATGGTCTCCCGGTCCTTAATTTCATTTGGGCTTTCGGGCGACTTTTGTACCCCTCGAAAAAAATAGACCAACATCTCTATTTTCAGACCAGACGATGACTAGTGTTTGAAGTCTGGCGCGGAACCTGAAACATAGTTATAAATTTTAGAGAAGAATGTTATAAGAATTTCTTAGTCCTTGATTTCATTGGGACATTTCAGGCGATTTTCATACCACCAGACAAAAATTGACCGAAATCGGGTGTTACGAAAATTCCCGATTTCATCTAGACTTTTCAGGCAATTTTTTTACCACTCGACAAAAATGGAACGAAATTCGTATTTTTAGACCAAATGATGGCTAATGTTCAAAATATGACCGAAAACACAATTATAAATTTAGGAGAAGAATGCTATTTAATTATAACATTATTTGACAACTCTATTTTATTAAATGTTATTATTATATTCATTTTACAGTTTTACTACATAAAGAAGATAATAATAACATATAATAAAATACAGTTGTCAAATAAAGTAATAATTACATATTAATTTTACAACTCAATTTTGTTATATGTTATTATTATTTTCATTATTTTGTACAACTACAAAACGAAGATAATAATAACATATAATAAAACAGAGTTGTCAAATAAATATGAAATTATTAATTTATTTGATAATTATTTTTTATTATATGTTATTATTATCTTCATTTTAAAGTTTGACTGCATAACAAAGATAATAATAACATATAATAAAATAGAGTTGTCAAATAAGTAATAATTACATATTAATTTTACAACTCAATTTTGTTATATGTTATTATTATCTTCATTTTGTAGTTGTACTAAATAACGAAAATAATAATAACAAATAAATATTATTTAATAAAAGAGTCTTTAGGGTTTGAAATCTGATTGCTAGGGTTTGAAAGTCTGATTTCTAGGGTTTGAAATCTAATTGCTAGGGTTTGAAATCTGATTGTTAGGGTTTGAAAATCGTACCAAAAAACAAAAATTGACCGAAAACTGTATTTTCGGACCAGACAGTGGCTAGTGTTTGAAATCTGACACGGAATCCGAAACACAATCTTAATTGTAGGAGAAGAATTCTATAAGAATCTTCCGAACCTCGACTTCATTTGGACTTCTTGGGCGATTATCGTACCGCTCGACAAAAAAGGACAAAAATCTGTAAATTTGGACCAGAACATGGCTAGTCTTTGAAATCTGACGCAGAATCGAAAACACAGTTATTAATTTTGGAGTAGAATTCTAAAAGAGTCTTAAAGTCCTCGATCTCATTTGGACTTCTCAGACGATTTTCGTACTTCACAACAAAAATGGACTGAAATTCGTATTTTTGGTTCAAACGACGGCTAGTGTTTGAAATATGACGCCGAGCTCGACACACAGTTACAAATTTAGGAGAAAAATGCTATAAGGGCGATTGCCGAGCTCGATTTCATCTGGACTTTTCGGGCGATTTTCGTACCACCTCACAAAAATGGACTAAAATTTGTATTTTCTGACCAGACGATGGCTAGTGTTTGAAATCTAACCCGAAGCACAATTATAAATTTAGGAGAAACGTGCTAAAAGTCTCTCCCACTCCTCATTATCATCTGGACTTTTTGGGCGATTTTCGTACCACTCGACAAAAATGGACTAAAATCCGTAACATATAATAAAATAGAGTTGTTAAATAAATATGTAATTGTTACTTAATTTGATAACTCTAATTTAATTTATGTTATTATTATCTTCGTTTTATAGTTTTACTTTATAACAAATATATAATAATAACATATAAAAAAATAGAGTTGTCAAATAAAGTAATAATTACATCTTTATTTTATTAGGGTTTAGTGTATTTGGGTGTTTAGGATTTAAAAAATCACGTTTAGGAATTAAGGTTCAGGATTTTAGGTTTAGTGTTTAGGTTTATGATTTAAGGTTTAAGGATCGGGTTATAGTATATAGGGTTAGCTTCGTTGCAAAATATTACTACAAATTGATCATAATAATAACATATAACGAAATATAGTTGTCAAATAAAGATTTAATTATTACTTTATTTGAAAATAATATCTTATTATATGTTATTCTAATCTTCTTTATTAAATGTTATTATTATCTTCATTTTGTAGTTGTACTTAATAACAAAGATAATAATAACATATAACAAAATTGAGTTGTCAAATAAATATATCAAAATTAATTTATTTGACAAATCTATTTTATTATATGTTATTATTATCTTTGTTTTTTAGTTATACTTAATAATAAAGATAACAATAAAATATAACAAAATTTAGTTGTCAAATAAATATGAAATATTTAATTATTTGACAACTCTATTTTATTATATGTTATTATTATTATCTTCTTTATTAAGTAAAACTACAAAACGAAGATAATAATAATATTTAATAAAATAGACTTGTCTAATAAATAAGTAATTATTACTTTATTTGACAACACTATTTTATTATATGTTATTATTATATCCGTTTTATTATTTTACTACATAACGAAGATAATAATAACATATAAACAAATTGAGTTTATCAAATAAATATGTAATTAGAACTTTATTTGACAACATTATTTTATTATATGTTAATATTATCTTCGTCATGTAGTACAACTATATTATGAAGATAATAATAACATATAATAAAATAGAGTTGTCAAATAAAGTAATAATTACATATTTATTTAATAGTTCAATTGTGTTATATGTTATTACAATTTTCGTTATTAAGTAAAACTATAAAACGAATATAATAATAACATTAAATAAAATAGTGTTGTCAATGTTACTTTATTTCAAAACTCTATGTTATTAAATGTTATTATTATCTTCGTTTTATAGATGTACTTAATAACAAAGATGATAATAACATATAAAAAAATCGAGTTGTCAAATAAATATTTAATAATTAATTTAGTTGACAACTCTATTTTATTATATGTTATTACTATATTCGTTATTAAGTACAATTACAAAATGAAATTAATAATATTATTTAATAAAATAGAGTTATCTAATAAATATGTATTTTTTACTTTACTTGACAACACCATTTTATTATATGTTATTGTTATCTTTGTTTCGTAATCATAATTAATAACAAAGATAATAATAAAATATAACAAAATTGGGTTGTCAAATAAATATAAAATAATTAATTTATTTGACAACTCTATCTTATTATAAGTTATTATTATCTTCGTTAATGAGTACAACTACAAAATTAAGAAATAATAGTATTTAATAAAATAGAGTTGTCTAATAAATAAGTAATTATTACTTTATTTGAAAACACTATTTTAATATATGTTATTATTATCTTCGTTTTATTGTTTTACTACATAACGAAGATAATAACATATAATAAAATTGAGTTTATCAAATAAATATGTATTTTTTACTTTATTTGACAACTCTATTTTATTTTGTGTTATTATTATTTTCGTTGTATAATGGTACTTCATAACGAAAGCAATACTAACATATAATAACATAGAGTTGTTAAATAAAGTAATAATTACATATTTATTTGACAACTCTATTTTATTATATGTTATTACTATTTTCGTTATGCAGTCAAACTTTAAAAGAAAGATAATAATAACATATGATAAAATAGAATTATCAAATAAATTAATAGTTACATATATATTTTACAACTCTATTTTATTATATGTCATTATTATCTTCTTTTAATAATTTTACTTCATAACGAAGATAATAATAACATATAACAAAATTGAGTTGTAAAATAAATAAGTAATTATTATTATTTTATTTGGCAACACTATTTTATTATATACTATTACTATCTTCGTTTTGTATTTAATTTACAACTCGATTTTGTTATATGTTATTATTATTTTCGTTATTTAGTACAATAACAAAACGAAAATAATAAAAACATATAAAAAAAATTCAGTTGTCAAATAAAAAATTGATTATTACATTATTTGACAACTCTATTTTGTTATATGTTGTTATTTACTTCGTTAAAACTTATTTGTTTGACAACTCTATTTTATTATATGTTATTATTATCTTACTTACGACGTAGAACTATAAAATGGTGATAATAATAACATAGAACAAAATTGCGTTGTTAAATAAACAAATAATTACATATTTATTTGACAACTCTATTTTAATATATGTTATTATCATCTTCGTTATGAACTAAAATTATAAAACAAATATAATAACAATATAATTACTACATGACGAAGATAATAGTATCATATAATAAAATAGAGTTGTCAAATAAAGTAATAATTACATATTTATATGATAACTCTATTTTATTATATGTTATTATTATCTTCGTTTTGAGTTGTACTAAATAACGTTTTGTTATTACTTTATTTGACAACTCTATTTTATTATATGTTATTATTATCTTCGTTTTGAGTTGTACTAAATAACGTTTTGTTATTACTTTATTTGACAACTCTATTTTATTATATGTTATTATTATCTTCGTTTTGAGTTGTACTAAATAACGTTTTGTTATTACTTTATTTGACAACTCTATTTTATTATATGTTATTATAATATTTGTTATGAAGTAAAACTATAAAACAAAGATAATAATAACATATAATAAATAAGAGTTGTAGAATAAAGTAATAATTACATTTTTATTTGACAACTCTATTTTATTAAATGATATTACTATGTTTGTTATGCTGTCAAACCTTAAAAGGATGATAATAATAATATATAATAAAATAGAATTATCAAATATATTAATAATTACATATTTATTTGACATCTCTATTTTATTATATGTTATTATTATCTTCGTTTTGTAGTTGTACTAAACAACGAAAATAATAATAACACATAACAAAATTGAGTTGTAAAATTAATATGTAATCATTACTTTATTTGACAACTCTATTTTATTATATGTTATTATTGTCTTCTTTATGTAGTAAAACTATAAAACGAATATAACAATAACATTTAATAAAATAGAGTAGTCAAATAATTTAATAATTAAAAAGCATTTTTCTCTTAAATTTATAATTGTGTTTCGAGTCATATTTTGAACATTAGCCATCATTTGGTCTAAAAATACGAATTTCGTTCCATTTTTGTCCGGGGGTACGAAAATTGCCTGAAAAGTCTAGATGAAATCGGGGATTTTCGTACCACACGATTTCGGTCCATTTGTCTCTTATAGCATTCTTCTCCAAAATTTATAACTATGTTTCAGGTTACGCGCCAGATTTCAAACACTAGTCATCGTTTAGTCTGAAATTTATAACTATGTTGTGTTGCGGGTTCCACGTTAGTTTTGAAACACTAGCTATCGTCTTGTTCAAAAGTACGGATTTCGGTCCTTTTTAGTCGGGTGGTACAAAAATCGCCAGAAAAGTCTAGATGAAATTGAAAACCGGAAGACCATTATAACATTCTTCTCCAAAATTTATAACTTTGTTTCGGGTTCTGCGCCAGTATTTCACACACTAGCAATCGTCTGGTCCAAAAATACGATTTTCAGTCTAGTTTTGTCGAGTGGTACAAAAATTGCCCGCAAAGACAAGATGAAATCGAGGACCAGGATACCCTTATAGCATTCTTGTCCAAAAATTATAATTGTGTTTCGGGTTCCGCATCAGATTTCAAACACTAGCCATTATCTTTTTCGAAAATACGTGTATCGCTCCATTTTTGTCGGGTGGTATGAAAATCGCCCCAAAAGTCCAGATGAAATCGAGGACCGGGAGACCCTTATAGCATTCTTCTCCAAAATTTAAAACTGTGTTTCACTTTCTGTGTCTGAATTCAAACACTAGCCATTATCTTTTTCGAAAATACGTGTATCGCTCCATTTTTGTCGGGTAGTATGAAAATCGCACAAAAATTCCAGATGAAATCGAGGACCAAGAGACCCTTACAGAAATCTTCTCGTAAATATATAAAAGTTTTTCGCATTATGCGTCATATTTCAAACACTAGACATCGTCTTGTTCCAAAATACGGATTTCGGTCCATTTTTGTCGTGTGGTACGAAAATAGCCCGAAAAATCCAGATGAAAGGGAGGACTGAGCGACCTTTATATCATTCTTCTCCTTAATATATAATAGTGTTTTGGTTTCCGCGTCAGATTTCAAACACTAGCCATCGTCTTGTTCGAAAATACGAATTTCGGTCCATTTTAGTTGGGTGGTACAAAAATCGCCTGAAATGTCCATATGAAATCGAGGACCAGGAGTCTCTTATATCATTCTTCTCCTAAATTTATAATTGTGTTTCGTGATCCGCGTCAGATTTCAAACATTATCCATTGTCTTGTTCGAAAATACGTATTTCGGTCCATTTTTGTCGGGTGGTATGAAAATCGCCCCAAAAGTCCATATGAAATCGAGGATTAAGAGTCCCTTATAGCATTCTTCTTTTAAATTTATAACTGTGTTTCGAGGTCCGCGTTAGATTTTAAATACTAGCCATCATCTTGTTCGAAAATACGGATATCGGTGCATTTTAGTCAGGTGGTACGAAAATCTCTCGAAATGTCCAGATGAAATCGAGGACCAGGAAACTCTTATTGCATTCTTCTCCAAAATTTATAACTGTGTTTTGGGTTCCGCGTCACATTTCAAATAGAAGCTCTCATCTAGTCTGAAAATACACATTTCGGTCAATTTTTTTCGGGTGGTACGAAAAGCGCCCGAAAATTCCAATTGAAATTGAAGACCAGGATACCCTTATTGCATTCTTCTCCTAAATTTATAGTAGTATTTGAGATTCCGCATCAGATTTAAAATACTAACCATAGTTTGGTTCAAAAAAAACGGATTTCAGTTCATTTTTGTCGGGTGATTCGAAAATCGCACGAAAAGTCCAGATGAAATCGAGGACCGAGAGACCCTTTTAACATTCTTTTCCTAAATTTATAATAATGTTTCAGGTTCTGCATCAGCTTTCAAACACTAGCCATCGTCTGGTTTGAAAATACAGATTTTGATCCCTTTTTGTCGAGGGGTACGAAACTCGCCCGAAAAGTTTAGATGAAATCGAGGACCGAGAGTCCCTTATAGTATTCTTCTTCTTAATTTATAACAGTGTTTCGATTTTCGAGTCAGATTTCAAACACTAGCCATCATCTTGTTTGAAAATACGGATTTCGATCCATTTGAATCAGGTGGTACAAAAATCGCCCGAAATATCCAGATGAAATCGAGGACCAGGAGACTCTTATAGCATTCTTCTCCTAAATTTATAAATGTGTTTCATTTTCTGCGTCAGATTTCAAACACTATCCATTATCTTGCTTGAAAATACGGATTTCGGTCCATTTTTGTCTGGTGGTACAAAAATTGCCCAAATAGTCCAGATGTAATCGAGGACCGGGAAAGCCATATAGAATTCTTCTCCTAAATATATAACAATGTTTCAAGTTCCATATCATATTTCAAACACTAGCAATCGTCTGGTCCGAAAATACAGATTTTGGTCCATTTTTGTAGAGGGACGTACGAAAATTGCACGAAAGTCCAGATGAAATCGAGAACCAAGAGACCCTTTTCACATTCCTCTCCTAAATATATATAACAGTGTGTCAGGTTCCGCTAGAGATTTCAAACACTAGCCATCGTCTGGTTTGAAAATACAGATTTTGGTATATTTTTGTCGAGTGGTACAAAAATTGCCGAAAAGTCCAGATGAAATCGAGGATCGAGAGACCCTTATAGCATTGTTCTCCTAAATATATAACAGTGTTTCGGGTTTTGCCTCAGATTTCAAACACTAGCCATCGTCTAGTTCAAAAATACCGATTTAGATCCTTTTCAGTCGGGTGGTACGAAAATAACCCGAAATGTCCAGATGAAATCGAGAACCAAGAGACTTTCATATCATTCTTCTCCTAAATTTATAATTGTGTTTCGGGTTCCGCATCAGTTTTCAAACACTATCCATTGTCTTGTTCGAAAATACGAATTTCAGTCCATTTTTGTTGGGTGGTACGATAATCTCCCAAAAACATTTTTATATATTTAGGAGAAGAATTCTATAAAGGTCTCCTGGTCCTCGATTTCATCTGGACTATTTAGGCGATTTTCGTTCCACCCGACAAAAATGGACCGAAATCCGTATTTTCGGACCAAACAATGGCTAGAGTTTGAAATTTGACATGGAACCCGAAATACAGTTATAAATTTAGAAGAAGAATGCTATAAGGGTCTCCCGGTCATCAATTTCATTTGGCCTTTTCAGGCGATTTTTGTACCACTCGACAAAAATGGACTAAAATCTATATATTCGGACCAAACGATGGCTAGTGTTTGAAATCTGACCCGGAATCCAAAACACTGTTATATATTTAGGAGAAGAATGATATAAGGGTCTCCTGGTTGTTGATCATAGGGTATTTTTGGGTGATTTTCGTACCACCCGACATAAATGGACTGAAATTCCTATTTTTGAACAAAACAATGGCTAGAGTTTGAAATCCGAATCAGAACTCGGAAAACATTTATAAATTTAGGAGAAGAATGCGATAAGGGTCTCTTGGACCTCGATTTATCTGGTCTTTTCAGGCGACTTTCTTACACCTCGAAAAAAAAGGACCGAAATCTATATTTTCGGACCAGAAGATAGCAAGTGTTTGAAATCTGGCGCTGAATTTAAAAACCAGTAATAAATTTTGGAGAAGAATGCTATATCATTCTTCTTCTAATTTATAATTTTCCTTCGGGTTCCGCGTTACATTTTAAACAATAGCCATCGTCTTGTTTGAAAATACATATTTCATCCATTTTAGTCGGGTGGTACGAAAATCTCTCGAAAAGACCCGATGAAATCAAGGACCGAGAGACCCTTATAGCATTCTTCTCTAAAAATTTTAACTATGTTTCAGGTTTCGCGCCAGATTTCAAACACTACCCATCGTCTGGTCCGAAAATGTAGATGTTGGTCCATTTTTGTCTAGGGGTATGAAAATCACCCGAAAAGACCAAATGAAATCGACGACCGCGAGACCATTACAACATTCTTCCCCAAAATTTATAACTTTGTTTCGGGTTCCGCTCCAGATTTCAAACACTATCCATCGTCTTGTACGAAAATACCCCGAAAAGTCTACATGAAATCGAGGACTAGGAGACTCTTATAGTGTTCTTCTCCTAAATTTATAAATGTGATTCGGTTTCCACGTCAGATTTCAAACACTATACATTGCTTGTTCGAAAATACGAATTTCGGTCCATTTTTGTCATGTGTACGAGAAACCTTTATATCATTCTTCTCCAAAATTTATAAATGTGTTTCGGGTTCCGTGTCAGATTCCAAACACACACCATCATTTGTTCAAAAATACAGATTTTGGTCCATTTTTGTCGGGTGGTACGAAAATCGTCCAAAAAATCTAGATGAAATCAAGGACCTGGAGACCCTTATAACATTCTTCTCCAAAATTTATAATTGTGTTTAAGGTTCCGCGTCAGATTTCAAACACTAAACATCGTTTTTTTTTGAAGATACAAAATTCGGTCCGTTTTAGTTGGGTGGTAGGAAAATCGCCAAAAAAGTCCAGATGAAATCGACGACCAGGAGAGCCTTATAGCATTCTTCTCCAAAATTTATCACTGTTTATCGGGATCCACCCTAGATTTTAAACACTAGCCATCGTCTCGTCCAAAAATACGAATTTCTATTCATTTTTGTTGGGTGTTACGAAAATCGCCCGAAAAGTCCAGATCAAATCGAGGACCAAGAGACCCTTATAGAATTCTTCTTCTAAATTTATAATTGTGTTTCGGGTTCTGTGAAAATTTCAAACACTAATCATCGCTTTGTTCGAAAATACAGATTTTGGTTCCTTTTAGTAGGGTGGTACGAAAATCATCAAAAAAGTCCAGATGAAATCGAGGACTGGGAGACCTTTATAACATTCTTCTCCAAAATTTATAATTGTGTTTCGGTTTTCGTGACAGATTTCAAACACTACCCATATTTTATTTCGAAAATACGAATTTTGGTCCATTTTAGTCGTGTTGTACGAAAATCTCTCGAAAAGACCAGAGTAAATCGAGGACCAGGAAACCCTTATAGCATTCTTCTCCAAAATTTATAATTGTGTTTCGGGTTCCGCATCAAAATTAAAACACTAGCCATCGTCTTGTATGAAAATACAGATTTCTGTCGATTTTTGTCGGGTTATACAAAAATCGCCCAAAAAATCTAGATGAAATCGAGGACCAGGAGACCTTTATATCATTCTTCGGGTTTTGCGTCTTATATTTCAAACACTAACTATCATTTGATCCGAAACTATGGACTTTGGTTCATTTTTGTTGGGTGGTACGAAAATTGCCCAAAAAGTCCAGATTAAATCGAGTAGCGGCAAACCCTTTTAGCATTCTTCTCACAAATTTATAATTGTGTTTCAGGTTTTGCGCCAGTTCTCAAACACTAGCCATCTTCTGGTCTGAAAATATTGATTTTGGTCCTTTTTGTCGATGGGTACGAAAATCGCCCGAAAAATCCAAATGAAATCGGGGACCGAGAATCCTTTATATAATTCTTCTTGTAAATTTATAATTTTTTTCGGTTTCCGCGTCAGATTTCAAACAATAGCCATTGTCTTGTTCGAAGATACGGATTTTGGTCCATTTTAGTCGGGTGGTACGAAAATCGCTCGAAAAGTCCCAATGAAATCGAAGACCGAGAGACCCTTATAGCATTCTTCTCTAAAATTTATAACTATGTTTCGGGTTCTGCGCCAGATTTCAAAAACAAGCCATCGTCTGGTCCGAAAATACATATGTTAGTCCATTTTTGTTGAGGTTTACGAAAATCGCCCAAATAGTCCAAATGAAACTGAGGACCTCGAGACCATCGTCGTGTACGAAAATACCACAAAAAGTCTAGATGAAATCGAGGAACAGGAGACTCCTATACCATTCTTCTCCTATATTTATAAATGTGATTCGGGTTCCGCGTCATATTTCAAACAGTATCCATTGCTTGTTCGAAAATACGAATTTCGGTCCATTTTTTTCATGTGTACGAGAGACCCTTATAGCCTTCTTCTCCCAAATTTATAACTTTGTATTGGGTTTTGTGTCAGATTCCAAACACAAACCGTCGTTTTGTTCGAAAATACAGATTTTTGTCCATTTTAGTCGAGAGTTACAAAAATCGTCCAAAAAATCTAGATGAAATCGAAGACCTGGAGACCCTTACAGCATACTTCTCCAAAATTTATAATTGTGTTTCGGGTTCCGCGCCAGATTTCAAACACTAACCATTGTTTTGTTTGAAGATACAAATTTCGGTCCGTTTCAGTCGGGTGGTACAAAAATCGCCAGAAAAGTCCAAATGAAATCGAGGAGTGGGAGACCCTTATGTCATTCTTCTCCAAAATTTATATATGTGGTTCGGGTTCTGAGTCAAAATTTGAACACTAGCCATCGTCTGGTCCAAAAATACATATTTTGGCAGATTTTTGTCGATGGGTACGAAAGTCACCCAAAAAGTCCAGATGAAATCGAGGACCGGGAGACCTTTATAGCATTCTTCTCCGAAATTGATAATTGTGTTTCGGGTTCCTTGTCAGATTTCCAAGACTACACCTCGTATGTTTTGAAGATACAGATTTCGGTCTTTTTTTGTCGAGGGTTACAAAAATCTCCCGAAAAGTCTAGATGAAATCGAGGACCGAGATACCCTTATAGAATTCTTATCCCAAATCTATAAATGTGTTACAGGTTCCGTGTCATATTTCAAACATTAATCCTCTTTTTGTTCGAAAATACAGATTTTGATTCATTTTAGTAGGGTGGTACGAAAATCGTCCAAAAAGTCCAGATGAAATCGAGGACTGGGAGACCTTTATAGCATTCTTCTATAAAATTTATAATTGTGTTTCAGGTTCTGCAACAGATTTCAAACATTAACTAGGAGACCTTTATAACTGTATTTTGGGCTCCGCGCCTGATTTTAAACACTAGCCATCGTCCGGTCCGAAAATACGAAATTCGGTCCGTCTTTGTTGGGTGGTACGAAAATCGCCCAAAAAGTCCAGAGTAAATCGAGGACTAGGAGACCATTATAGCATTCTTCTTCTAAATTTATAACTTATTTCAGGTTCCGTGTCAGATTACAAACACTAGCCATCGTTCGAAAATATGAAATTCGGTCCATTTTAGTCGGATGGTATAAAAATCGCCCGAAAAGTCCAGATGAAATCGAAGATCGGGAGACCCTTATAGCATTCTTCTTCTAAACTTATAACTGTGTTTCGGGTTCTGCGTCCGTTTTCAAACACTAACCATAGTTTTGTTCGAAAATACGAATTTCGGTCCATTTTAGTCAGGTGTTATGAAAATCTCCCGAAAAGTCCAGATGAAATCGAAGATCGGGAGACCCTTATAGCATTCTTCTTCTAAACTTATAACTGTGTTTCGGGTTCTGCGTCCGTTTTCAAACACTAACCATAGTTTTGTTCGAAAATACGAATTTCGGTCCATTTTAGTCAGGTGTTATGAAAATCTCCCGAAAAGTCCAGATGAAATCTAGGACCAGGAGACCCTTATATCATTCTTCTCCAAAATTTATAACTATGTTTCAGGTTCCGCATCATATTTCAAACACTAGCCATAGCCTTTGTCAAAAATATGGATTTCGGTCCTTTATTGTCGATTGTACGAAAATCGACTGAAAAGTCCAGATGAAATCAATGACTGGGAAAACCTAGTAGCATTCTTCTCCAAAATATATAATTGTGCTTCGGGTTCCGCGTCATATTTCAAACACTAGCCTGATAGGATTTTTCTTCTAAATTTATAATTGTGTTTCAGGTTCTGCATCAGATTTTAAAAACTAGCCATCGTCTTGTTCAAAAATACGGATTTAGGTACATTTTATTCGGGAACTTCGAAAATCGCCAAAAAAGTCCCACTGAAATCGAGGACCGAGAGATCCTTATAGATTTCTTCTTCTAAATTTATAATTGTATTTCGGGTTCCGCGTCAGAATTCAAACACTAACAATCGTCTTGTTCAAAAATACGGATTTCGGTCCATTTAAGTCGGGTGGTACGAAAGTCTTAGATGAAATCGAGGACCGGGAGACCCTTATAGCATTCTTCTCCTAAATTTATAACTGTGTTTCAGGTTCCGCGTCAAGTTTCAATCAGTAACAATCATCTTGTTTGAAAATACGGATTTCAGTCAATTTTTTGTCGGGTGGTACGAAAATCACCCGTAAAGTCCCGATGAAACCGAGGACCGGGAGACCCTAATAGCATTCTTTTCCAAAATTTATTACTGGTTTTTAGGTTCTGCGCCTGATTTCAAACACTTGCCATCGTCTGGTCCAAAAATATAGATTTTGGTCCTTTTTTGTTGAGGGGTAAGAAAATCGTATGCAAAGTCCAGATGAAATCGAGAACCGAGAGACCCTTATAGCATTCTTCTCCTAAATTTATAACTGTGTTTCCGAATTTCGTGTGGGATTTCAACAATAGCCATTGTTTTGTTCAAAAATACGAATTTCGGTCCATTTTAGTCGGGTGGTACGAAAATCACCCAAAAATACAAGATGATATCGACGACCGGGAGACGCTTATAGCATTCTTCTCCTAAATATATAGCAATGTTTCGAATTTCGGGACCGAAATATAGATTTTGGTCCATTTTTGTCCAGGTTCTGTGTCAAATTTCAAACACTAGCCCTCGTCTGGTCCGGAAATACTGATTTTGATCAATTTTTGTCGGGTTGTATGAAAATCGCTCGAAAATTCCAGATCAAAACGAGGACCGGGAGTCCCTTATAGCATTCTTCTTCAAAATTTTTAACTGTGTTTTGGGTTCAGTGTCAAATTTCAAATAGTAGCCCTCGTCCGAAAAGTCTAGATAAAATCGAGGACAGGGAAACCCTTATAGCATTCTTATCCAACATTTATAACTGTGTTTCGGGTTCCGCGGCAGATTTTAAACACTAGCTATTGTCATGGCGTAAATGCAGACATTGGTCCATTTTTGTCGAGGGCTACGAAAATTGCCCAAAAAGTCATGATGAAATCGTCTGGTCCGAGAGACCCTTATAGCATCCTTCTTCTAAATTTATAACTGTGTTTCGGGTTCCACGTCAAATTTCAAACATTAACAATCGTCTTGTTCGAAAATACGAATATTGGTCCATTTTAGATGGATCGTATGAAAATCACGCAAAAATTCCAGATGAAATCGAGGACCGAAACCCGAATCACATATATAAATCTAGGAGAAGAATGCTATAAGAGTCTCTTGGTATTCGACTGCATCTAGACTTTTTGGGGTATTTTTGTACAAGACGATGACAAGTGTTTGAAATCTGGCGCGGAACCAGAAAAAAAGTTATAAATTTTTCAAAAGAATGCTATAAGGGTCTCGCGGTCCTCGATTTCATTTGGACTTTTCGGGCGATTTTCGTACCCCTCGACAAAAATGGACCAAAATCGGTATTTTCGGACTAGACGATGGTTAGTATTTGAAACATGGCGCGAAACCTGAAATATAGTTATAAATTTTAGTGAAGAATGCTATAAGGGTCTCTCGGTCTTCGATTTCATCCGGACTATTCGAACGATTTTCATACCACCCGACCAAAATAGACTGAAATCCGTATTTGCGAACAAGACGATGGCTAGTGTTTAAAATCTGACGCGGAACCCGAAAGAAAATTATAAATTTAAAAGAAGAATAATATAAGGGTCTCTCGGCCCTCGACTTCATCTAGACTTTTTAGGCGATTTTCGTACCCCTCGACAAAAAAGGACCAAAATCAGTATTTTCATACAAGACGATGGCTAGTGTTTGAGATCTGGCGCATAACCCAAAACGTAGTTATAAATTTTACAGAAGAATGCTATAAGGGTCTCCTAGCACTCGATTTCATCTGGACTTTTTGAGCTATTTTCGTACCACCCAAGAAAAATGGACCAAAGTCTGTTGTTTCGGACCAAACGATTGTTAGTATTTGAAATATAAGACGCCACACTCGAAACACAATTATAAATTTAGGAGAAGAATGCTATAAGGGTCTCTTGGTCCTCGATTTCATCTAAACTTTTCGGACGATTTTTGTATCACACGACAAAAATCAACCGAAATCCATATTTTCATACAAGATGATGGCTAGTGTTTGAATTCTGATGCGGAACCCGAAACACAATTTTAAACTTCGGAGACGAATGCTATACGGGTTTCCTGGTCTTCGATTTCATCTGGTCTTTTCATGCGATTTTTGTATCACCCGACAAAAATAGACCGAAAATCGTATTTTCGAACCAAACGATGGCTAATGTTTGAAATCTGGCACGGAACCCAAAACACAGTTATAAATTTTGGAGAAGAATGCTATAATGGTCTCCTGGTCCTCGATTTCATATGGACATTTCGGGCGATTTTTGTACCACCCGACTAATATTTACCGAAATCCATATTTTAGAACAAGACGATGGCTAGTGCTTGAAATATAACGCGGAACCCGAAACATAGTTACAAATTTAGAAGAAGAATTCTATACGGGTCATTTGGTCCCCGATTTCATCTGGACTTTTCAGGCGATTTTCGTACCCATCGATGATAATGGACCAAATTTTGTATTTTCGGACCAGACAATGGCCAATGTTTGAAATCAGACGCGGAACCTGAAACACAGTTATAAATTCAGAAGAAGAATGTTATAATAAGAGTCTTCTGGTCCTTGATTTCATATGGACTTTACAGGCGATTATCATACCCCTCGACAAAAAAGCATCAAAATCAGTATTTTCATACCAGGCGGTTGCTAGTGTTTGAAGTCTGGAGCGGAACCCGAAAAAAAGTTATAAATTTTGGAGAAGGATGCTATAATGGTCTCACGGTCCTCGATTTCATTTGGACTCTTCGTGGGACTTCGTACCCCTCGACAAAAATGGACCAACATCCGTATTTTCGGACTAGACGATTACTAGTGTTTGAAATCTGGCGCGGAACCTGAAACGTAGTTATAAATTTTAGAGAAGAATGCTATAAGAGTCTCTCAGGTCTCGATTTCATCGGGACTCTTCAGGCGATTTTCGTACCACGCGATAAAAATGGACCGAAATCGGGTGGTACTAAAATCCTCGATTTCATCTAGACTTTTCAAGCAATTTTTGTACCACCTGACAAAAATGTAACGAAATTCATATTATTAGACCAAATGATGCAAATGTTCAAAATATGACCCAGAACACAATTATAAATTTAGGAGAAGAATGCTTTTTAATTATTACATTAGAGTTGTCAAATAAATTACATATTTATTTGACAATTTTGTTTTATTATATGCTATTATTATCTTCGTTTTGTAGTTGTACTAAATAACAAAAATAATAATAACATATAACAAAATTGAGTTGTAAAATTAATATGTAATTATTACTTTATTTGACAACTCTATTTTATTATATGTTATTATTATCTTCTTTATGTAGTAAAACTATACAATAAATATAAAAAAATAGAGTCGTCAAATAAAGTGATAATTAAAAAGCATTCTTCTCTTAAATTTATAATTGTGTTTCGAGTCATATTTTGAACATTAGCCATCATTTGGTTTAAAATTACGAATTTCGTTTCATTTTTTTCGGGTGGTACGAAAATTGCCAGAAACGTCTAGATGAAATCGGGGATTTTCATACCACCCGATTTCGGTCCATTTTTGTCGGGTGGTACGAAAATCGCCTGAAATGTCCCAATGAAATCGACGTCTCAGAGACTCTTATAGCATTCTTCTCTAAATTTTATAACTATGTTTCAGGTTCCGCACCAGATTTGAAACACTAGTCATCGCCTGGTCTAAAAATACAGATGGTCCATATTTGTGAGGGGTACGAAAATCGCACGAAAAGTCCAGATGAAATCGAGGACCAGGAGACCATTATAGCATTCTTTCCCAAAATTTATAACATTGTTTCGGGTTCCGCGCCAGATTTCAAACACTAGCCATCGTCTAGTCCGAAAATACAATTGTTGGTCCATTATCGTCAATGGGTACGAAAGTCGCTCCAAAAGTCCAAATGAAATCAAGGACTGGGAGACCATTATAGAATTCTTGCTCTAAATTTATAACTGTTTTTTGGGTTCCG
>NC_021162.2:10727548-10743756 GCF_000331145.2 Cicer arietinum
TCAAGGACTAGGAGACCATTATAGAATTCTTGCTCTAAATTTATAACTGTTTTTTGGGTTCCGCGTTAGATTTGAAACACTAGCCATCGTCTTGTTCGAAAATACAGATATCGGTCCATTTTAGTCGGGTGGTACAAAAATCGCCCGAAAAGTACAGATGAAATCGAGGACCAGGAGACCATTAAAGCATTCTGCTCCAAAATTTATAGGTGTGTTTCGGGTTGCACTCCAGATTTCAAACACTACACATCGTCTTGTCCAAAAATACACTTTTCGGTCTATTTTTGTTAGGGGGCACAAAAATCACCGGAAAAGACATGATGAAACCGAGGACCAGGAGACCCTTATAGCATTCTTCACCTAAATTTATAACTTTATTTCTTGTTCTACGTCAGATTTCTAAATCTAACCACCGTTTGTTCTGAAACTACGGACTTTGGTCCATTTTTGTTGGGTGGTACGAAAAGCGCCGAAAAGTCCAGATGAAGTCGAGGACCGGGAGACCCTTATAGCATTCTTTTCCTAAATTTATAACTGAGTTTCGGGTTACGCTTCAGATTTCAAACAATAGCAATTATCTTGTTCGAAAATACGAATTTCGGTCCATAAGAAAATCGCCATAAAAGTCTAGATGAAATCGAGGACCGGGAGACCCTTATAGGATTATTCTACAAAATTTTTAAATGTGTTTTGACTTCCGCGCAAGATTTCAAACACTAGCCCAAGTCTGGTCCGAAAATACATATTTTAGTCCATTTTTGTCGAGGGGTAAGAAAATCGACCGAAAAGTCCAGATGAAATCGAGGACCGAGATACCCTAATAGCATTCTTCTCCAAAATTTATAATTGTGTTTCAGGTTTCGCGCCAAATTTATAAACAGTAGCCATCGTCTGGTCCGAAAATACGAATTTCGGTCCGTTTTTGCCGGGTGGTACGAAAATCACCCGAAAAGACAATATGAAATCGAGGACCAGGAGACCCTTATAGCATTCTTATCCTAAATTTATAACAGAGTTTCGGGTTCTATCTCAGATTTCAAACAGTAGCAATTGTCTTGTTCAAAAATACGGATTTCGATCCATTTTTGTCCGGTGGTACAAAAATCACCCGAAAAACCCAGATGAAATTGAGGACCGGGAGACCCTTATAGCATTCTTCCCCTAAATTTATAACTGAGTTTCGGGTTCTGTCTCAGATTTCAAACACTAGAAATTGTCTTGTTAAAAAATACGGATTTCGGTCCATTTTTGTCGGTTGGTTCAATATTCGCCCGAAAAGCCCTGATGAAATCGAGGACCGGGAGACCCTTATAGCATTCTTCTGCTAAATTTATTACTGAGTTTCGGGTTCCACGTCAGATTTCAAACACTAGCAATCGAGGACCATTTTAGTCCATTTTAGTTGGATCGTATGAAAATCGCCCAAAACGCTTAGATGAAACCGAGGACCGGGAGACCGTTATATCATTCTTCTCCAAAATTTATAAATGTGATTCGAGTTCCGCGCAAGATTTAAAACACTAGCCCAAGTCTGGTCTAAAAATACATATTTTAGTCCAATTTTGTCGAGGGGTACGAAAATCGCCCGAAAAATCCAGATGAAATTGAGGACCAAGAGACCTAATAGCATTCTTCTCCAAAATTTATAATTGTGTTTCGGGTTTCGCACCAAATTTCAAACACTTGCCATCGTTTGGTCCGAAAATACGAATTTCGGTCCATTTTTGTCAGGTGGTACGAGAATCTCCCGAAAAGACCAGATGAAATCGAGGACCAGGAAACCCTTATAGCTTTCTTATCCTAAATTTATAACTGAGTTTCGGTTTCTGCCTCAGATTTCAAACGCTAGCAATTGTCTCGTTCAAAAATACGAGTTTCGGTCCATTTTGGTCGGGAGGTACAAAAATCGCCCGAAAAGCCCAGATGAAATCGAGGACCAGCACACCCTTATAGCATTCTTCTCCTAAATTTATAACTGATTTTCGGGTTCCGCATCAGATTTCAAACACTAGCAATTGTCTTGTTAAAAAATAAGGATTTCGGTCCATTTTTGTCAGGTTGTACAAAAATCGCTCGAAAAGCCCAGATGATAGCTTTCTTCTCCAAAATTTATAACTCTGTTTCGGGTTTCGCACTAGATTTTAAACATTAACAATTGTCTTTTTCGGAAATACGAATTTCAGATCATATTAGTCTTGGTGGTCTGAAAATCGACAGAAAAGCCCAGATGAAATCAAGGACCGGGAAACCCTTATAGCATTTTTCTCCAAAATTTATTATTGGTTTGTAAGTTCTGTGCCATATTTCGAACACTTGCCATCGTCTAGTCCGAAAAATACAGATTTCGGTCTGTTTTTGTCGAGGGGTAAGAAAATCGCCAGAAAAGTCCATATGAAATCGAGGACCGAGAGACCCTTATAACATTCTTCTCCTAAAGTTTTAATTGTGTTCCGAGTTCCTTGTAAGATTTTAAATACTAGCAATTGTTTTGTTCAAAAATACGAATTTAGGTCCATTTTAGTCGAGTGGTACGTAAATCAATAAAAAATACCAGATAAAATCAAGGCGAGACACCCTGGTAGCATTCTTCTCCTAAATTTATAACATTGTTTCAGACTCCGGGTCAAATTTCAAAAACTAGCAATTGTCTAGTCCAAAAATAGAGATTTTGGTCGATTTTTTATGAATGGTACGAAAATCGCCCGAAAAGTCCAGATGAAATCGAGGATTGGGAGACCCTTATAGCAATTTTCTCCAAAATTTATAATTGTGTTTCGGGTTTCGCGCTAGATTTCAAACACTAGCCATCGTCTGGTCCGAAAATACGAATTTCGGTATATTTTTGTCAGGTGTGACGAAAATCGCCCGAAAACACCAGATGAAACTGAGGACCACGAGACCCTTATAGCGTTCTAATCCTAAATTTATACTTGAGTTTCAGTTTCCACCTCAAATTTCAAACACTAGCAATTGTCTTGTTCGAAATCGCGGAAATTAGGAGAAATCTGTTTTTTCGATCAAGATGATGGCTAGTGTTTGAAATCTGCATTGTTAAGATATTATATGCATTGTTAAGGGTCTCTCGGTCGTCGATTTCATCTGGTCTTTTCTTGCGATTTTCGTATCCCTCGACAAAAATGAACCAAAATCTATATTTTCGGACCAGACGATGTCTAGTGTTTGAAATCTGACCCGGAATCCGAAACACAGTTATATATTTAGGAGAAGAATGCTATAAGGGTTTCCCGGTCCTCGATTTCATCTAGACTTTTCGGTGATTATCTTACCCCTCGACAAAAAAGGATTGTAATCTATATTTTCAGACCAGACGATGGAAAGTGTTTGAAATCTGCCGCAAAAACTAAAAACCATTAATAATTTTTGGAGAAGAATGTTATCAGGGTCTCCCAGTCCTCGATTTCATCCTGACCTTTTGGGTGATTTTCGTACCACCCGACAAAAAATGGACCGAAATCCGTATTTTCAAACAAGATGATTGCTAGTGTTTGAAATCTGACACAGAACCCGAAACACAGTTATAAATTTTGGAGATGAATGCTATAAGGGTATCCCTGTCCTCGATTTCATCTGGACATTTCGGGCGATTTTCATATGATCCAACTAAAATGGACCGAAATCCGTATTTTCGAAAAAGACTATGGCTAGTGTTTGTAATATGACGCGGAACCCGTTACCCAGTTATAAATTTTTGAGAAGAAGGATATAAGGGTTTCCCGGTCCTAGATTTCATCTACACTTTTCGGGTGATTTTCGTACCACCCTACTAAAATGGACCGAAATCGATATTTTCGAACAAGACTATAGTTAGTTATTAAATCTGACGCGGAACCCAAAAAATAGTTATAAATTTAGAAGAAGAATGCTATAAGTGTCTCTCAGTCTTCAATTTCATCTGGACTTTTTGGTTGATTTTCGTACCCCTTGACAAAAATGGATCGAAATCTGTATTTTCGGGTCAGACGATGGCTAGTGTTTGATATCTGACGCGAAACCCGAAACACTGTTATATATTAAGATGAAGAATGCTTTAAGGTTCTCCAGGTCCTCGATTGCATCTGGACTTTTCAGGCGATTTTCGTAGCACCCGACTAAAATGGACCGAAATTCGTATTTTCGAACAAGACGATGGCTTGTGTTTGTATTTTAACGCAGACCCAATACATAGTTAAAAATTTAGATGAAGAATGTTATAAGGGTCTCTCGGTCTTCGATTTCATCTGGACTTTTTGGGAAATTTTCGTACCCCTCAACAAAAATGGACAAATATCAGTATTTTCAGGCTAGACGATGGCTAGTGTTTGAAATCTGACCCTAAATGAGAAACATTGTTATATATTTAGGAGAAGAATGCTATAAGGGTCACCCGGTCCTCGATTTCATCTGGACTTTTTGCGTGATTTTCGTACACCCCGACAAAAATGGATTGAAATCCGTAATTTCCAAAAAGACGATGGCTAATGTTAGAAATATGACGCGGAACCCGATATACATTTTTAAATTTAAAAGAAGAATGCTATAAGAGTCTTTTGGTCCTCGATATCATCTGGACTGAAATATGTATTTTCGGACAAGACGAGGGCTAGTGTTTGAAATTTGGCGCGGAACCCAAACTACAGTTATAAATTTTGGAGAAGAATGCTATAAGGGTCTCCTGGTCCTTGATTTCATCTGGACGTTTTAGGCAATTTTCGTACCACCAGACCAATATCGACAGAAATTTGTATTTTCGGACCTGAAGATGGCTAGTGTTTGAAATCTTACGCAGAACCCGAAATTCAGATATAAATTTAGGAGAACAATGCTACAAGAATCTTCTTCTCCTCGATTTTATCTGGATTTTTAGGGCAATTTTCGTACCCCTCGATAAAAATGGACCAAAATCTGTATTATCGGACCAGATGATACCTAGGGTTTGAAATTTTCCACGGAACCCAAAACAAAGTTATAAATTTTGGAGATGAATGCTATAAGGGTTTCCATGTCCTCGTTTTCATCTGGACTTTTTGGGCGATTTCATACCAATAGACAAAAATAAACCGAAATCAGTATTTCTGGAACAGGCCAGGGCTAGTATTTGAAATTTGACACGGAACCCGAAACACAATTATAAATTTTAAGAATGCTATAAGGGTCTCCCAGTCCTCGATTTGATCTAGACTTTTCAAGCGATTTTCATACCACCCGAAGAAAATGGACCATAATTAGTATTTCCGAACCAGACGAGGGCCAGTGTTCGAAATTTGACACGGATCCCAAAATACAGTTAGAAATATAGAAGAAGAATGCTATTAGGGTCTCTCAGTCGTCTATTTCATCTAGACGTTTCCGACGATTTTCGTACCCCTAGACAAAAATGGATAAAAATCTATATTTTTGGACCAGACGATGGCTAGTGTTTGAAATCGGATGCGGAACCTTGAAACCAGTAATAAATTTTGTTGAAGAATGCTATCAAGGTCTCCCGGTCCTCGATTTCATCTGGACTTTTCGGGTGATTTTCTTACCACTTAACAAAAAATGGACCAAAATCCGTATTTTCGAAAAAGATGATTGCTAATGTTTGAAATATGAGGCGGAACCCGAAACTCTGTTAAAAATTTAGAAGAAGAATGTTATAAGGTTCTCCTGGTCCTCGATCTCGTCTAGTCTTTTTGGGCGATTTTCGTACCACCAGACAAAAATGGACTGAAATTCCTATTTTCAGACCAAAGACACTTATAGCATTCTTCTCCAAAATTTTGAACTGTGTTTCGAGTTACGAGCTAGATTTCAATCACTAGCCAATGTCTGGTATGAAAATACATATTTTAGTCCATTTTTGTCGAGGGGTACGAAAATCGCATGAAAAGTACAGAAGAACTCGGGTACTGAGAGACCTTAATAGCATTCTCCTCCAAAATTTATAATTGTGTTTCGGGTTTCGCGCCAGATTTCAAACACTAGCCATCATCTTGTCTGAAAATACGGATTTCGGTAGATTTTTGTCGGCTGGTATGAAACTCGCCCTAAAAGACCAGATGAAATCGAGGACCAGGTGACCCTTATCGCTTTCTTCTTCTAAATTTATAACTGAGTATCGGGTTCTGCTTTAGATTTGAAACACTAGCAATTGTCTTGTTCGAAAATACGGATTTCGGTCCATTTTGGTTGGTTGGTACAACAATTGCCCAAAAAGCCCAGATGAAATCGAGGACTAGGAGACCCCTATAGCATTCTTCTCCTAAATTTATAAATAAGTTTCGGGTTCCGCGTCAGATTTCAAACACTAGCAATTATCTTGTTTGAAAATACAGATTTCGGTCCCTTTTTTGTTGGGTGGTACAAAAATTACCTAAAAAGGCCAGATGAAATCGACGACCGGGAGACCCCGATAACATTCTTCTCCAAAATTTATTACTGGTCTTTTTTTGTCGAGGGGTAAGAAAATCGCCTGAAAAGTCTAGATGAAATCGAGAACCGAGAGGCCCATATAGCATTCTTCTCCTAAATTTGTAAATGTGTTCCGAGTTCCGTGTCGGATTTCAAACACTAGCCATTGTTTTTTTTCTTTCAAAAATACGAATTTCGGTCCATTTTAGTGGAGTGGTACGAAAATCACCCGAAAAGACCAGATGAAATCGAGGATCGGGACACCCTTATAGCATTGTTCTCCTAAATATATAACAGTGTTTCGGATTCCGGGTCAGATTTCAAGCACTAGCCATCGTCTGGTCCGAAAATATAGATTTTAGTCCATTTTTGTCGAGGGGTACAAAAATCGCCCAAAAAGTCCAGTGAAATCGACGACCGAGAGACCCTTATAGCATTCTTGTTCTAAATTTATAACTGTATTTCGGGTTCCATGTCAAATTTCAAAAACTAGCCATCGTCTATTACGAAAATACGAATTTCAATTCATTTTATTCTAGTGGTACGAAAATCGCCTAAAAAGTCCAGATGAAATCTAGGACCGGGAGACCCTTATAGAATTCTTATCCTAAATTTATAAATGTGATTTTGATTCCATATAATACCACTAGTTTTGATACAAAAAACCTGATAATATCTTCACAACGTCAGATTTCAAACACTAGCCATCGTCTTGTTTAAAAATACAGATTTCTTTCCATTTTTGTCGGGTGATACAAAAATCGCCCGAAAAGTCCAGATTAGATCGAGGAACGTGAAACCCTTATAGCATTTTTCCCCTTAATATATAACCTTGTGTCATGTTCCTCGTCAAATTTCAAACACTAGCCATTGTCTGGACCGAAAATACATATTTTGGTCAATTTTTGTGGAGGGGTACAAAAAGTCCATATGAAATCGACGATAGAGATACCCTTATAGCATTCTTCTTCTAAGTTTATAAATGTTTTTTGAGTTCTGCTTCAGACTTTAAACACTAGCCATCGTCTTGTTCGAAAATACGGATTTCGATCCAATTTAGTCGGGTGGTACGCAAAATCGCCTGAAATGTCCAGATGAAATCCAGGACCAGAAGACTCTTATACCATTCTTCTCCTAAATTTATAACTATATTTCGGGTTACACGTAAGATTTCAAACATTATCCATCGTCTTGTTCGAAAATATGGATTTCGGACCATTTTAGTTATGTGGTACAAAAATCGCCCTTAAACTCTAGATGAAATCGAGGACCGGGAGACCCTTATAGCATTCTTCTCATAAATATATAATAGTGTTTTGGGTTACGCGTCAAATTACAAACACTTGCCATCTTATGATCAGAAATTACAGATATTGGTCCATTTTTGTCGAGGGGTACGAAAATTGCCCAAAAAGTCCAAATAAAATCGAGGGCCGAGAGACCCTTATAATATTCTTCTTCTAAATTTATAAATGTGTTTCGGGTTCCGCGTTAGATTTTAAACATTAGCCATCATCTTGTTCTAAAATACGTATATCGGTCCATTTTAGTCAGGTGGCACGAAAATTGCCCGAAATGTCAAGATGTAATCAAGGACCAGAAGACATATACCATTTTCCCTAAATTTACAACTGCATTTCGGGTTCAGTGTCTCTCTTTAAAAACTAGCCATCGTCTTGCTTGAAAATACGGATTACGGTACATTTTAATCGGGTTGTACAAAAATAGCCCGAAAAGTCCAGATGATATCGAGGATCGGGAGACCCTTATTGCATTGTTCTCCCAAATTTATAACTGTGTTTTGGGTTCCGCGTCAAATTTCACGCAATAACCCTCGTTTGGTCCAAAATACAGATTTTGGTCCATTTTTGTCGAAGTGTACGAAACTCGCGCGAATAGTTTAGATGAAATCGAGGACCGGGAGACACTTATAGAATTCTTCTCCTAAATATATAACTGTGTTTCAGATTCAGCATTAGATTTTAAATACTAGCCATCGTCTGGTTCGAAAATACAGATTTTGATCCATTTTTGTAGAGGTATACGAAAATCTCCCGAAAAGTCCAAATGAAATCGACGACCGAGAGAACCTTAAAGCATTCTTCTTCTAAATTTGTAATTGTGTTTCGGGTTCCGCTTCAGATTTCAAACACTAGCCATCATTTTGTTCAAAAGCCCGAAAATCGATCCACTTTAGTCGGGTGGTACGAAAATCGCCAAAAATGTCCATATGAAATCGAGGACCAAGAGACTCTTATAGCATTCTTCTCCTAAATTTATAAATGTGTTTCTGGTTCCGCGTGAAATTTCAAACACTAGCCATCGTCTTGTTCGAAAATACGGATTTTGGTCCATTTTTGTCGAGTATTACGAAAATCACGAAAAGTCCAGATGAAATCGAGGATTGAGATACCCTTATAGCATTCTTCTCCTAAATATCTAATAGTGTTTTTGGTTCTGCATCAGATTTCAAACCATTCAGCTGGGGAGTTTTAGGAGGTTTAGATGAAAAATAAGGAGTTTCTGGAGAAGAATGTTAAAAGGGTCTCTTGGTCCTCGATTTCATCTAGTTATTTTGGGCGATTTTCTTACCAACCTCTTTAAAAATGGACCAAAATTTGTATTTTAGGACTAGGCGATGGCTAGTGTTTGAAATCTGATGTAGAACCCGTAATACTGTTATAAATTTAGGAAAATAATTCTATAAGGGTCTCCTAGTCCTCGATTTCATCTGGACTATTCGGGAGATTTTCGTACCAAAAATGAACCGAAATTCGTATTTTCAAACAAGACGGTGGATAGTGTTTGAAATCTTACGCGAAACCTGAAACACACTTAAAAATTTAGGAGAAGAATGCTATAAGAGTCTCCTGGTCCTCGATTTCATCTGGTATTTTCAGGTGATTTTCGTACCACTCGAATAAAATGGACCCAAATTCATATTTTTGAACAAAACAATGGCTAGTGTCTAAAATCCGACATGGAACTGGGAACACATTCATAAATTTAAGAGAAGACTGCTATGATCCTCGATTTCATCTGAGATTTTCAAGCGATTTTCTTACCTCTCGATAAAAAATGACCGAAATCTATATATTCGAACCAAATGATGGCAAGTGTTTGAAATCTGGCGCGGAATCTAAAAATCAATAATAAATTTTGGAGAAGAATGATATCAGGGTCTCTCGGTCCTAAATTTCATCTAGACATTTCGGGCAATTTTTCTACCACCCGACAAAAAATGGACCGAAATCCGAATTTTCGAACAAGATGATTGTTGATTGCTAGTATTTGAAATCTGGCGCAAAACTCGAGACACAGTTTTAAATTTTGGTGAAGAATGCTACAAGGGTCTCCCGGTCCTCGATTTCATTTGGACTTCTCGAGCAATTTTCATACGATCCAACTAAAATGGATCGAAATCCGTATTTTCGAAAAAAGACTATGGCTAGTGTTTGAAATCTGACGTGGAGCCCAAAACAAAATTATAAATTTTGGGGAAGAATGATATAAGGGTCTCCTGGTCCTAAATTCCATTTGGACTTTTTTTGGCGATTTTCGTACCACCCGACTAAAATGCACCAAAATCCGTATTTTCGAACAAGACGATTGTTATTGTTTAAGATCTAACGCGGAACTCAAAACACAATTACAAATTTAGAAGAAGAATGCTATAAGGGTCTCTCGGTCCTCGATTTGATCTAGACTTTTCGGGAGATTTTCGTACCCCGCGACAAAAATGGACCGAAATCTGTATTTTAGGACCGGAAAATGACTAGTATTTGATTTCTGACGTCGAATCCGAAACACTTTTATATATTTAGGAGAAGAATGCTTTAAGGTTCTCTAGGTCCTCGATTTCATATGGACTTTTCAGGAGATTTTCGTACCACCCAACTAAAATGGACCGAAATCTGTCTTTTCGAACAAGATGATGTGTTTTGTTTGTATGTTGACGCATAATCCGATACACAGTTATAAATTTAGATGATGGATGTTATAAGGGTCTCCCGATCCTAGATTTCATCTGGACTTTTCGGGAAATTTTCGTACCCCTCGACTAAAATAGACCAAAATATGTATTTTCTGACCAGACGATGGCTAGTGTTTGAAATTTGACAACGAACTTGAAACATAGTTATAAATTTATGAGAAGAATGCTTTAAGTGTCATTTGGTCCTCGATTTCATTTGGACTTTTTATGCGATTTTCGTACCACCCGACAAATATGGACTGAAATTCATATTTTTGGACGAGACGATGGATAGTGTTTGAAAATCTAACCCAGAACCCGAAACTCAGTTATAAATTTAGGAGAAGAATGCTACAAGAATCTTCTTCTCCTCGATTTCATCTGGACTTTTCGGGCAATTTTCGTACCTCTAAAAAAAAAGGACCAAAATCTATATTTTCGAACCAGACAATAGCAAGTGTTTGAAATCTGTCGCGAAACCCGGAACAAAGTTATAAATTTTGGATAAGAATGCTATAAGGGTTTCCCGGTACTTGATGTCATCTGGACATTTTCAGCGATTTTCAAACCACCCCACAAAAATGGACCGTAATCAGTATTTTCGGAACAAACGAGGGCTAATATTTGAAATTTGACGCGGAACCTAAAACACAGTTATGAATTTTGGAGCAGAATGCTATAAGGGTCTCCTGGTCCTCGATTTCATCTGGACTTTCCGGGCGATTTTCATACCACTAGACTAAAATGGATTGAAATCCGTATTTTCGGACCAGACGATGGCTAGTGTTTTGAAATTTGACATGGAACCCGAAATACAGTTATAAATTTATAAGAAGAATGCTATAAGGGTCTCTCAGTCGTCAATTTCATCTGGACTTTTCAGGCGATTTTCGTGTCCCTCGACAAAAATGGACCAAAATCTTTATTTTCGGACTAGACGATGGCTAGTGTTTGAAATCTGACTCGGAATCTGAAACGCTGTTATATATTTAGTACAAAAATGTTATAAGGGTTTCCCGGTCCTCGATTTCATCTGGTATTTTCGGGTGATTTTCGTACCACCTGACTAAAAGGTACTGAAATTCGTATTTTTGAACAAAACAACGGCTAGTGTTTGAAATCCGACACAGAACTCGGAACACAATTATAAATTTAGGAGCAGAATGCTCTAAGGGTCTCTTGGTCGTCGATTTTATCTGGTCTTTTTGGGAGATTTTCGTACCACCTCACAAAAATGGACTGAAATTCGTATTTTCAGACCAAACGATTGCTAGTGTCTGAAATCTGGCTCGAAACTCGAAACACAGTTACAAATTTTGGAGAAGAATGCTATAAAGGTCTCTCGGTTCTCAATTTCATGTGGACTTTACGAGTGATTTTCGACCCCTCGACAAAAATGGACTAAAATCTGTATTTTCGGAGTAGACTTGGGCTAGTGTTTGAAATATAGCGCGAAACTCGAATCACAGTTATAAATTTAGAAGAAGAATGCTATAAGGGTTTCCCAGTCATCGATTTCATCTAGACTATGGCTAGTGTTTAAAATCTGACGCGGAACCTGAAACATAATTATAAAATTTTGAGAAGAATGATATAAGGGTTCCCGGTCCTAGAATTCATCTGGACCTTTCGGGGGATTTTTGAACCACCCGACTAAATGGAACTAAATTTGTATTTCCGAACAAAACGATGGTTAGTGTTTGAAATCTGGCACGGAATCCGAAACACAGTTATAAATTTTGGAGAAGAATGCTATAAGGGTCTCCCAGTCTTTGATTTCATCTGGACTTTTCGGGCGATTTTCATACCACCTAACTAAAATGGATCAAAATTCGTATTTTCGAACAAGACTATGGCTAGTTTATAAAATCTGACTCGAAACCCGAAATACAATTATAAATTTTGAAGAAGAATGCTATAAAGGTCTTCAGGTCCTCGATTTGATCTAGACTTTTTGGGCAATTTTCGTACCACCCGACAAAAATGGACCGAAATCTGATGCAGAACCCGAAACACAGTTTTAAATTTTGGAGAAGAATGATATAAGGGTCTTCCAGTCCTCGATTTCATCTAGACTTTTCGGTCGATTTTCGTACCACCTGACTAAAATGGATCGAAATTCGTATTTTCGGATAAAACGATGGTTAGTGGTTGAAATCTGGCATAGAACCTGAAACAAATTTATAAATTTTGGAGAAGAATGTTATAATGGTCTCCCGATCCTCGATTTCATTTGGACTTTTCGGGCAATTTTCATACAATCCAACTAAAATGGACCGAAATCCGTATTTTCGAAAAAGACTATGGCTAGTGTTTGAAATCTAACGTGGAACTCGAAACACAGTTATAAATTTTGGAGAAGAAAGATATAAGTGTCTCCCGGTCCTAGATTTCATCTGGACTTTTCTAGCGATTTTCGTACCCCTCGACAAAAACAGATTTCAGGTTCTGCGTCAAATTTCAAACACTAGCCATCGTCTGGTCTGAAAATACAGATTTTGGTCTATTTTGGTCGAGGGGTACGAAAATCTCCCGAAAAGTCCAGATGAAATCGAGGACCTTGAGAACCTTAAAACATTCTTCTCCAAAATATATAACAGTGTCTTGGATTTCGCGTTAGAAATCAAATACTAGCCATCGTCTGGTCCTACAATACAGATTTTTGTGTATTTTTGTCGAGGGGTACGAAAATCTCCCAAAAGTTCTAGATCAAATCGAGGACCGAGAGACCCTTATAGCATTCTTCTTCTAAATTTATAATTGTTTTTCGGGTTCCGCGTCAGATCTCAAACACTAACAGTTGGCTTGTTCGAAAATACGGATTTCGGTGCATTTTAGTCAAGTGGTACGAAAATCGACAGAAAGGTCTAGATGAAATCTAGGACCGAGAGACCCTTATATCATTCTTCTCCAAAATTTATAATTGTGTTTCGGGTTCCACGTCAGATTTCAAACACTAGCCATTGTCTTTTTCGAAAATACTGATTTCGGTCCATTTTAGTTGGATCGTAAGAAAATTTCCCGAAAAGTCCAAATGAAATCGAGGACTGGGAGAACCTTGTACCATTCTTCCCCAAAGTTTATAACTGTGTTTTGGGTTTCAGCCCAGATTTCCAACACTAGCCATCGTCTGGTCCGAAAATAAGAATTTCGGTCTATTTTTTCGCTGGTGGCACGAAAATCGCCCGAAAAGACGAGATGAAATCGAAGACCAGGTGACCCTTATAGCATTCTTCTCATAAATTTATCACTGTGTTTCGGGTTCCGCCTCAGATTTCAAACACTAGCAATCATCTTGTTCGAAAATACGGATTTCGTTCCATTTTTTGTCGGGTGTTACAAAAAGTCCAAATGAAATAGAGGACTGGGAGACCGTGATATCATTCTTCTCCAAAATTTATTACTTGGTTTTAGGTTCCGCGCCAGATTTCAAACACTTGCTATCGTCTGGTTCGAAAATATAGATTTCGGTCCTTTTTTGTCGAGGGGCATGACAATCGGCTAAAAAGCCCAGATGAAATCGAGGACCGAGAGACCCTTAAAGCATTCTTCTCTTAAATTTATGACTGTGTTCCGGGTTCAGCGTCGGATTTCAAACACTAGCCATTGTTTTGTTCAGAAATACGAATTTGGGTCCATTTTGGTCGAGTGGTACAAAAATCACCCGAGAATACCAGATGATATCGAGGACCAGGAGACTCTTATAGCATTCTTCTCCTAAATTTATAACTGTGTTTTAGGTTCCGCGTCAGATTTCAAACACTATACATCGTCTTGTTCGAAAATATGAATTTCGGTCCATTTTTGTCGGGTTGTACGAAAATCACCCGAATAGTCCAGATGAATTCGAGGACCGAGAGACCCTTATAGAATTCTTCTCCTAAATATATAACAATATTTCGGGTTCCGCATCAGATTTCAAACATAGATTTTGGTCCGTTTTTGTAAAGGGTGATACGAAAATCTCCCAAAAAATGCAGATGAAATTGAGGACCGAGAGACCCTTTTCGTACCACCTGACTAAAATGGGCCGATTTTCGTGTTTTAGAACAAAATGATGGCTAGTGCTGGAAATCTGACGCAGAACCCAAAACACAATTACAAATTTAGAAGAAGAATGATTTAAGGGTCTCTCGGTCGTCGATTTCATTTGGAATTTTCGGGTGATTTTCGTATACCTCAACAAAAATGGATCAAAATATGTGTTTGAAATCTGATGTGGAATCCGAAACACTATTATATATTTAGGAGAAGAATTCTATAAGGGTCTCCCGGTCCTCGATTTCATCTGGACTATTTGGGCAAGTTTCGTACCCCTTGACAAAAATGGACCAAAATCTGTATTTTCAAACCAGACGTTGGCTAGTATTTGAAATCTGACACGGAAACCTAAAACACAGTTTTAAATTTAGAAGAAGAATGCTATAATGGTCTCTTGGTCCTCGAATTCATCTAGACTTTTTGGGCGATTTTCATACCCCTCGACAAAAATTGACAAAAATTTGTATTTTCGGACCAAACAATTGCTAGGGTTTGAAATCTGACGCGGAACCTGAAACAATGTTATATATTAACGAGAAGAATCATTTAAGGGTCACTCGGACCTCGATTTCATCTGGACTTTTCGGGCGATTTTCGTACCACACGAAAAATAGACCGAAATCCGTATTTTCGAACAAGACGATGTCTAGTGTTTGAAATCTAACGAATAACGCAAAACATTGTTGTATATTTAGGAGAAGAATATTGTAAGGGTCTCTCGGTCCTCGATTTTATCTGCACTGTTCGGGAAATTTTCGTACCACCCGACAAAAATGGACCGAAATCTGTATTTTCGGACCCGATGAGGGCTAGTGTTTGAAATTTGACGCGCAACCCAAAACACAGTTATAATTTTTGGAGAAGAATGCTATAAGGGTATCCCGGTCCTTGATAACATCTGGACTTTGCGGGCAATGTTCGTAACACCCGACTAAAATGGACCGAAATCCGTATTTTCGAACAAGATGATGGCTAGTGTTTGAAATCTAACGCAGAACTCGAAATACAGTTGTAAATTTAGGGAAAAATGCTATAAGACTTCTGGTCCTCGATTTCATCTAGACAATTCGGTTAATTTTTGTGACACCCGAATGAAATGGACCGATATACGTATTTCTGAACAAGATGATGGCTAGTGTTTGAAATATGATGCGAAACCGGAATCACATTTATAAATTTAGAAAAAGAATGCTATAAGGGTCCAACGGTCCTCGATTTTATCTGGACTTTTCAGGCGATTTTATAGAATTCTTCTCCTAAATTTATAAATGTGTTTCAGATTCCATATAATACCACTAGTTTTGATACAAAAAACCTGATAATATCTTCACAATGTCTGATTTCAATCACTAGCCATAGTCTTGTTTGAAAATACAGATTTCTATCCATTTTTTTCAAGGACCAGGAAACCCTTATAGCATTCTTCTCCTAAATATATAACAATATTTCAGGTTCCGTGTCAAATTTCAAACACTAGCCATCATCTTCTTCTCCTCGATTTCATCTGGACTTTTAGGGCAATTTTGGTTCCCCTTTAAAAAAATGGACCAAAATCTGTATTTTCGAACCAGACGATAGCTAGTGTTTGAAATCTCCCGCTGAACCCGAAACACAGTTATAAATTTTGGATAAGAATGCTATATAGGTTTCATGAATCTCGATTTCATTTGGAGTTTTCGAACGATTTTCTAACCCCTCGACAAAAGGACCAAAATATATATTTTCGAAACAGACGAAGGCTAGTGTTTGAAATTTGATGTGGAACCTGAAACACAATTATAAATTTTGGAGAAGAATTCTATAA
>NC_021162.2:10743770-10768639 GCF_000331145.2 Cicer arietinum
CCTCGGTTTCATATGGACTTTTCGGGTGATTTTTGTACCACCCGACAAAAAAGGATTGAAATCCGTGTTTTCGGACCAAACGATGTCTAGTGTTTGAAATTTGACATGGAACCCGAAATACAATTATAAATTTAGAAGAAAAATGCTATAAGGGTATCTCGGTCGTCGATTTTATCTGGACATTTCGGGAGATATTCGTACCCCTCGACAAAAACGAACCAAAATCTATATTTTCGGACAAGACGGTGCCTAGTGTTTGGAATCTGACTCAGAATCCGAAACACTATTATATATTAAGGAGAAGAATGATATAAGGGTCTCCTCGTCCCCGATTTCATCGGGTCTTTTCGGGAGGTTTTCATACCACCTAACTAAAATGGACCGAAATTGGTATTTTAGAACAAGATTATGACTTGTGTTTGAAATCTAATGCGTAACCTGAAACACTGTTATAAATTTAGAAGAAGAATACTATAAGGGTCTCCTGGACCTCGATTTCATCTGGACTTTTTGGGCGATTTTTGTACCACCCAACAAGAATGGACTGAAATTCGTATTTTCGGACCAGACGATGGCTAGTGTTTAAAATCGGGCGCAGAGCCCGAAAAACAGTAATAAATTTTGGAGAAGAATGCTATAGGGGTCTCCTGGTCCTCGATTTCATGTGGTCTTTTCGGGCGAATTTTGCACCACACTTCTAAAATGGACCGAAATTCATATTTTCGAACAAAACGATGGTTAGTGTTTGAAATCTGTCGCGGAACCTGAAACCCAATTATAAATTTTGGAGAATAATGCTATAAATTTGGAAATCTGTCATCTGGAATTTTCATATCAATTAGACTAAAATGGATTGAAATTCGTATTTTCGGAGCTAACGATGGCTGATGTTTGAAATTTGACATGGAACCCGAAATACAGTTATAAATTTAGAAGAATGCTATAAGGGTCTCTCGGTCGTCGATTTCATGTAGAATATTCAGGCGATTTTCGTACCCCTTGAAAAAAATGGACCAAAATCTATATTTTCGGACCAGACGATGGCTAGTGTTTGAAATGTGACTCGAAATCCTAAACACTATTATATATTTCAGAGAAGAATGCTATAAGGGTCTCCCAATCCTCCATTTCATCTGGTATTTTTGGGGGATTTTCTTACCACCCGACTAAAATGGACTGAAATTCATATTTTTGAACAAAACAATGGCTAGTGTTTGAAATCCGACACGGAACTCGAAAAAAAAGATCGAAATCCGGTCTCTTGAGAAGAATGCCATCACGGTCTCTTGGTCCTCGGTTTCATCTTGACTTTTTAGGTGATTTTCGTACCACCCGACAAAAAAGGGACCGAAATTCGTATTTTCGAACAAGATGATTGCTAGTGTTTGAAATCTGACGCGAAACACGAAACTCGGTTATAAATTTAGGAGAAGAATGCTATAAGGGTCTCCCGGTCCTCGATTTTATCAGGGCTTTCCGGGTGATTTTTGCACCACCCGACAAAAATGGATCGAAATCGGTATTTTTTAACAAGATAATTGCTAGTGTTTGAAATCTGAGGAAGAACCCAAAACTCAGTTATAAATTTAGGAGAAGAATGTTATAAGGGTCTCTCAGTCCTCGATTTTATCTGGGATTTTCGGGCGTTTTTTTTACCACCCTACAAAAATGGACCGAATACCGTATTTTTGAACAAGACAATTACTAGTGTTTGAAATCTGAGGTAGAACCCAAAACTCAGTTATAAATTTAGAATAAGAATGCTATAAGGGTCTCCTGGACCTCGATTTCATCTGGTCTTTTCGAGCGATTTTCGTACCACCCGACAAAAATGGACCGAAACTCATATTTTCGGACCAGACAATGGCTAGAGTTTGAAATTTGGCGCAAAATCCGAATCACAATTATAAATTTTAGGGAAAAATGCTATTAGGGTGTCTCGGTCCTCGATTTCATCTGGACTTTGCGGGTGATTTTCATACCCCTCGACAAAAATGGACTAAACTTGGGCTAGTGTTTGAAATCTAGCGCGGAACTCGAAACACAATTATTAATTTTGGAGAAGAATGATATAACGGTCTCCCGGTCCTAGATTTCATCTTGACTTTTCGGGCGACTATCGTACCACCCGACTAAAATGGACCGAAATCTATATTTTTAAACAAGACAATTGTTAGTGTTTGAAATCTGACTCAGAACTAGAAACACAGTTATAAATTTAGAAGAAGAATTCTATAAGGGTCTCTCGGTCCTCGATTTCGTCTAGATTTTTCGGGCGATTTTCGTACCACTTGACTAAAGTGAACCGAAATCTGTATTTTCAGAATAAACGATGGCTAGTGTTTGAAATATGATGCGGAACTCGAAGCACAGTTATAAATTTTGGAGAAGAATACTATAAGGGTCTCTAGGTCCTCGATTTCATTTGGACTTTTCAGGCGATTTTCGTACCATTGACAAAATAGGACCGAAACCCGTATTTTCGAACAAAACGATGGTTTGTGTTGGGAATCTAACACGGAACCCAAAACACATTTATAAATTTAGTAGCTATAAAAGTCTCCTGGTCCTCGATTTGATCTAGACTTTTTGGGGTATTTTCGTACAAGAGGATGGCTAGTGTTTGAAATCTGGCACGGAACCCGATACAAAGTTATAAATTTTAGGGAAGAATGCTATTATGGTCTCGCGGTCCCCGATTTCATTTGGTCTTTTTGGGCGATTTTCGTACCCCTCAACAAAAATGGACCAACATCTTTATTTTCGGACCAGACAATGGCTTGTGTTTGAAATCTGGCGCGAAATCTGAAACATAGTTATAAATTTTAGCGAAGAATTCTATAAGGGTCTCTAAGTCCTCGATTTTATAAATTTTCGTACCATCCGACTAAAATGGACCGAAATCCGTATTTTCGAAAAACACGATGGCTAGTGTTTGAAATCTCACGTGGAACCTGAAAGAAAATTATAAATTTAGAAGAAGAATGATATTAAGGACTCTCGGTCTTTGATTTCATCTGGACCAAAATCAGTATTTTCAGACCAGTTGATGGCTAGTGTTTTAGATCTGGCGTAGAACCCGAAACACAATTATAAATTTTGGAGAAGAATGCTATAAGGGTCTCCCAGTACTCGATTTCATCTGGACTTTTTTGGCAATTTTCAGACCAAATGATTGTTAGTGTTTGAAATATAAGACGCAGAACCCGAAACACAGTTATAAATTTAGAAGAAGAACGCTATAAGGGTCTCTTGGTCCTCGATTTCATCTAGATTTTTCAGGCGATTTTTGTATAACCCGACAAAAATCGACCGAAATCCATATTTTCATACAAGACGATGGCTAGTGTTTGAATTCTGATGCGGAACCCGAAACAAAATTATAAATTTTGGAGAAGAATGCTATAATGATCTCCCGGTCCTCGATTTCGTATGGACTTTTCGTGCGATTTTCGTACCACCCGACAAAAATGGACCGAAATCCGTATTTTCGAACAAGACGATGGCTAGTGTTTGAATTCTGATGCGGAACCCGAAACAAAATTATAAATTTTGGAGAAAAATGCTATAAGGGTTTCCTGGTCCTCGATTTCATATGGTCTTTTCGGGAGATTTTTGTACCACCCGACAAAAATAGACCGAAAATCGTATTTTCACACCAAACCATGGCTAATGTTTAAAATCTAGCGCGAAACCTGAAACACAGTTATAAATTTTGGAGAAGAATGCTATAATGATCTCCCGGTCCTCGATTTCGTATGGACTTTTCGTGCGATTTTCGTACCACCCGACAAAAATGGACCGAAATCCGTATTTTCGAACAAGACGATGGCTAGTGTTTGAAATCTGACGCAGAGCCCAAAACACAGTTATAAAATTAGAAAAAGAATTCTATAAGGGTCATTTGGTCCCCGATTTCATATGGACGTTTCAAGCGATTTTCGTACCCAGTTATAATTTCAGGAGAAGAATGATATAATAAGAGTCTGCTGGTCCTCGATTTCATTTGGACTTTTCGGGTAATTTTTGTACCCCTTGACAAAAAAGGACCAAAATAAGTATTTTCAGAGTAGAAGATGGCTAGTGTTTGAAATAAGGCGCGGAACCCGAAACACAATTATAAATTTTGGAGAAGAATGCTACAAGGGTCTCCCGATCCTCGATTTCATCTGGATTTTTCAGGCGATTTTAGTACCACCCAACAAAAATGGACCAAAGTTCGTAGTTTTAGCCCAAACGATGGTTACTGTTTGAATTCTGACGCAGAACCCGAAACAGAGTTATAAATTTAGGAGAAGAATGATATAAGGATCTCCTGGTCCTCGATTTTTTATAGACTTTTCGGGCGAATTTTGTATCACCTGAAAAAAATGGACCGAAATCCGTATTTTCTTACAAGACGATGGCTAGTGTTTGAACATTGATATGGAACCCGAAACACAATTATAAATTTTGGAGAAGAATGCTATAAGGGTATCCTGGTCTTCGATTTCATCTAGTCTTTTCAGGCGATTTTCGTACCACCCGACAAAAATGGAATAAAATTCGTATTTTTAGACCAAATGATGGCTAATGTTCAAAATATGACCCGAAACACAATTATAAATTTACGAGAAGAATACTTTATAATTATTACATTATTTGACAACTATATTTTATTAAATGTTATTAATATATTCGTTATATAGTTTTACCAAATAACGAAGATAATAACATATAATAAAATAGAGTTGTCAAATAAAGTAATAATTTCATATTAATTTTACAACTCAATTTTGTTATATGTTATCATTATTTTCGTTATTTAGTACAACTACAAAACGAATATAATAATAACGTACAATAAAACAGAGTTGTCAAATAAATATTTAATTATTAATTTATTTGATAATTCTATTTTATTATATGTTATTATTATCTTCATTTTAAGGTTTGACTGCATAACGAAGATAGTAATATCATTTAATAAAATAGAGTTGTCAAATAAATACGTAATTATTACTTTATTTGACAACTCTAATTTATTATATTTTATTATTATCTCTGTTTTATAGTTTTACTTCTTAACAAAGATAATTATAACATATAATAAAATTAAGTTTATCAAATAAATATGTACTTCTTACTTTATTTGACAACTCTATTTTATTATATGTTATTATTATCTTCGTTATGTAGTAAAACAATAAAACGAAGATAATAATATCATATAATAAAATAGTGTTGTCAATGTTACTTTATTTGAAAACTCTATTTTATTAAATGATATTACTATCTTCGTTATGCAGTCAAACCTTAAAATGAAGATAATAATAATATTTAATAAAATAGAGTTGTCTAATAAATAAATAATTATTACTTTATTTGACAACTCTATTTTATTATATGTTATTATTATCTTCGTTATGTAGTAAAACAATAAAACGAAGATAATAATATCATATAATAAAATAGTGTTGTCAATGTTACTTTATTTGAAAACTCTATTTTATTAAATGATATTACTATCTTCGTTATGCAGTCAAACCTTAAAATGAAGATAATAATAATATTTAATAAAATAGAGTTGTCTAATAAATAAATAATTATTACTTTATTTGACAACTCTATTTTATTATATGTTATTATTATCTTCGTTATGTAGTAAAACAATAAAACGAAGATAATAATAACGTATAACAAAATAGAGTCACTACAAGAAAATCGGCGATTAGCCACAGTTAATTAGCCACGATCGCGATGACCGTAGGTAGCTTAAAAAATTTGCTTTTCATTTTCCCTCATTTCTCAATTCGCTCTTTTCTTTCTTTCAGATTCCCTATTTTCCAGCTAAATCCCTAAAACTCCAGACTCAACAGTAACGCTCTAATCTAAAAGCCTAAAGTCCTATTCACCATTGTTTCACCACCGTTTCAACATCGTATCATTGTTTCACCACCGTGCCGTTTCGACCACCGTTTTACTTCTACGCCACAATTTCAACCCATTCGACCCTATCTTTCACACTTGCGTCACCGTACAACATTGTAAGTAAAATAAATCTTTAAATTTGTCTTGAATTTGTGACCTCTTGGAGCTTCTTCTTTTCATCAAATACGTTTAATTTTTGTTTTGAATTTTAAAGGTTTAATTTTGGGCAACTGATACCAACAAATAAAGACTTGCTATTTCCATCTCCTTCTTCAGGTTCATTTTTTTATATTCAAGTTCTGTTTTTTATAAATTTATTTGGTGATTATGTTTTTTAGGTGTGTCTTTTTATTGTGGTAGTTGGAGAATTTTGTGCTTTTGTTTTTAGAGTTGGGGATTGTTGAGTTTATAGTGATTTTTTTTATTGTGGCATTTAGAGAATTTTGTGTTTTCTATTCATACCATATGATTCCAATCTTTCACAACATTCATTTCCTGTTAAAAATGTTTCAAAATTCAGCATCATGTAGGTTCTTCATACTATAAGACTTCAATTATTTACTTGATCAAACTATTATATTCAAAATGATCAAACTATCTCTAATTTCAACATTGTTGAAAACATTTCATGATAATATATGAAATTTAACAAAATAATTAACAAATATTTCAACAATATATATTTTTCATAACTAATGCAACTATGAAATCCGTACTTGCGAAACAAAATCGAATTGTTGACAGGTTTCTAGTCTTTTATTCTTTCAATAATTCAAAGGAGAGATCTAGTATTTCAAAATCGAATTCACAAGCGACCACCATAAAAATTTCAATCAATAAAGGGAGATCCCCTGCTTACTGCTCACGGAAACATCTGACCTGTACAATATATAGTCAAGTCCTCCGCTGATTTTTTTCTTTCTATTTATCAGATTTTTGGCCCTTGGTTTGGTGAATTTAAGTTGGCCTTAGGTGTAAAAAAAAAGGATTGCCGGTTACTACACGCTTGATGGCAGATTTTCTATTGTTGGCAAGCTTCTTGAAAAAAAGTTTTATACTTAAATGCCTTAATAATTTATGATTGTATATCTTAAATGCCTTAATAATTTCTGATTAATAATTTATGATTGTATACGTTAAATGCCTTAAATTCCTTAAATGCCTTAATAATTAATAATTTATGATTGTATACCTTAAAAATTTCTAGTATTTTTCTTGTTGGCAAGTTTATGATTGTATAATAGTAAAATTTAATTTCTTTATATTCTTATTTGATACCTTAAAGGCCTTAATAATTTTATTCAAATATGAAAACAGATTCATCCAACTACGATTGATAAGAGTTGGATTGACAAACCATTGAACTCAAAAGAGTTCTTAAATGGAGTAAAGATTTTGCCTTTTCAAATTCTGCAATGAGGCCTAGAGATATATATGATATGGGAGAAGTGAACCTTATGGAATCACAAGAGCCAATAATGGAAGACATACCTTTTTGTGAGCAAAATGCTGGGAATATTGAAGAACTACGTGCGAGACGATGTCAATGAACAAGAAAATGATGAAACAAATGTTGAGGAAGATCATAATAGTTGTAGTGATAGAGATGATTGAATAATTGTATAGAGTATTTTAATATTTTAAGTTATGAACTTTGTAATTTTGCCATATTTCTTTTGCTTTTAAATAGTATTCTATATAAGACTTCATATTTTGGAATACATTTTAGAAATATGTTTTATCTCGTTGTTAGAAAATTTTGCAGGTATTTGATTTGATATGGGAAAAAGGCGTAGGTGTTCGGGACAAGAAATGTTAGAATGGTTACAAAGACAAGAAAATTCAAATGATGTGGAAACTATCCAAGATCAGCCCCAACAACTCAACAACAATCATCTTGAGGATCAATTTACAGATGTAAGCTTGACAGATATTCTGTTGGAGGATGATGTAGTTGAGCCTTCACCAAAGCCAAATGAAACTGAATCGCAACAAAAAGAGGAGTCATTACTTATCAAAGTTAAAGGTAAAAAATCTCATATCATTAAATTTGTTGTCTTATTTTGTGGTGGTTGTATGAATATTAATATATTATCTTAATTGAGTTATTATTATTATTTGCACACTTAGATACTTCTACCGGAGAAATTATAATTCGAAAAATGGTAGTAAATCAAGTTTGGCTTCTAGAGAAAACAAAAAAGATTATGGTTGAAATTGGTGCTAATTCACAAGGCAATGATAATGGTTCAAATTTACTTGTGAGATTTCTCGGAGAACTTGCTAAAAAATCAGCATTTTGTCCTATATCTGTTGAAAGATGGGATGAAATGTTAGAAAAGAAAAGTAAAGCAATTTGGAACTGCATCAAGGTTATTATCTAAACTTCGTAGAACGTTTATTTTTATTCTATTTCTTTGCATTGAAGATTGATATGTTTATATAATCTTGCAAGGATCATTTTGTGTATGATTATGCTGCTGGTATCAAATGGACATGGGCAACCCTAGGAGAAAGATGGAAGGCCTATAAATATAAGTTATGATGTAAATACTTCTACCCTAACAAAAGTAAGGAAGACCTACTTGCTATTGACCCTCTTGTGCCTGAAAATGATTGGATTGCTTTTGTTAATTACTATAAAAAACCACAAATGAAGGTATAAATTCTTTGTTGCATTACTTTTACAAAGTAAACAAAGTACATTGATATTTTATATTAAATGCATATATTGACTAGCATTTGAAAATTGTAGAAACTAAGTGAGCAAAATATGAAAAATCGAAAGATGCTTAAAGTCTCACATGCTGGGGGTAGTATGAGCAACGAAGGAAGAGCTCGTCATATGGTAAGTTAAATCCATAACTATTATTTTTGTAATATATTAAAGTATTTGTATATGAAAGTTTGATATTGATTTATATTTTATTAATATCGTAGGAGCTACAATTGAATAGACCTGTATGTCGTGCTGAGGTTATATTGTCAACTTTGCTTAAAAAGAATGGAAACTATGTGAATGAGGAAGGAAAATCCATTGCAGTAAGTAAAAATGATAACATTGCTATTGTTTATAAAGTATTTGCTACCTGCTAGTATGGTAAATTTATTTGACTTTTATTTCTCTACTAGGAAAAGATATCAGAGAACTTGTCTCAAGATCAAGAACGTGTTGCCACTGAAGGTGTTCCATCAAAGATTTATTTTGGTCCTTTTTTGTCGAGGGGTACGAAAATCGCCCAAAAAATCCAGATGAAATCGAAGATCGAGAGTCCCTTATATCGTGTTGGTCCATTTTAGTCGGGTGGTACGAAATCGTCCAAAAAATCCAGATGAAATCGAGGACCTGGAGACCCTTATACCATTCTTCTCCAAAATTTATAATATTGTTTCACGTTCTGTGCCAGATTTCAAACACTAACCATGGTTTTGTTTGAAGATACAAATTTCGGTCCGTTTTAGTTGGGTGGTACGAAAATCGCCGGAAAAGTCCAGATAAAATCGAGACCAGGAGACCCTTATAGCATTCTTCTCCAAAATTTATAACAATTTTTCGGGCTATGCCTCAAATTTTAAACACTAGCCATCGTGTGGTCCGAAAATACGAATTTCGTATCATTTTTGTCTGGTGGTACGAAAATTTCTTAAAAAGTCCAAATGAAATCGTGGACCGGGACACCCTTACAACATTCTTCTTCTAAACTGATAACTTATTTTCAAGTTACGCGTCAGATTTCAAACACTAGTCATAGTCTTGTTCGAAAATACGAATTTAGGTCCATTTTAGTAAGGTGGTACGAAAATCGCCCGAAAACTCCAGATGAATTCGAGGACCGGGAGACCGTTATAGCATTCTTCTAAAAAATTTATTACTGTTGCCCGAGCTCCACGCCAGATTTTAAACACTAGCTCTCGTCTGGTTTGAAAATAAAGTATAAAAGTGCCCGAAAATCTGTATTTTCGTACCACCCTTTTTCTGGAGGGTTACGAAAATCGCCCGAAAAGTCCAGATGAAATCGAGGACCGAGAGACCCTTATAGCATTCTTCTCCAAAAATTTATAATTGTGTTCCAGGTTCCGTGTCAGATTTCAAACACTAACCATCGTTTTGTTAGAAAATACAGATTTTGGTTCATTTTAGAAGGGTGGTACGAAAATTGTCCAAAAAGTCCAGATGAAAACGAGGATCGGGAGACCTTTATAGCATTCTTCTCCAAAATTTATAATTGTGTTTCGGTTTCCGCGACAGATTTCAAACACTAACCATCGTTTTGTTCGAAAATAAGAATTTCGACCCATTTTAGCCGTGTGGTACGAAAATCTCCCGAAAAGACCAGATGAAATTGAGGACCAGGAGACCCTTATAACATTCTTCTCCTAAATTTATAAGTGAGTTTCGGGTTCCGCCTCAGATTTCGAACACTAGCAATTGTCTTGTTTGAAAATAGGAATTTCGGTCCTTTTTTGTTGGGTGGTACAAAAATCTGCCGAAAATCCCAGAGGAAATCGAGGACCGGGAGACCCTTATATAATTCTTCCCCAAACTTTATAACTGAGTTTCGGGTTCCACGTCAGATTTCAAACACTTGCAATCATCTTGTTCGAAAATACGAATTTTAGTGCATTTTTTTCGGGTGATAAGACAATCACCTGAAAAGTCAAGATGAAACCGAGGACCGGGAGACCCTGAATTCATAATTGTGTTCCGAGTTTCGTGTCGGATTTCAAACACTAGCCATTGTTTTGTTCAAAAATACGAATTTCGGTCCATTTTAGTTGGGCGGTACGAAAATTACTCAAAAATACCAGAGGAAATCGAGAACTGGGAAACCCTTATAACATTCTTCTCCTAAATATATAACAGTGTTTCGGATTCTGAGTCAGATTTCAAACACTAGCCATCGTATGGACCCAAAATATAGATTTTGGTCCATTTTTGTCAAGTGGTACGAAAATCCCCGAAAAGTCTAGATGAAATCAGCGACCGAGAGACCCTTATAGCATTCTTCTTCTAAATTTATAATTCTATTTCGGGTTCCATGTCAAAATTCAAACACTAGCCATCGTTTGGTCCGAAAATACGGATTCCAATCCAATTTAGTCTAGTGGTATGAAAATCGACCAAAAAGTCCAGATGAAGTCGAGGACCGGGAGACCCTTATAGCATTCTTTTCAAAAATTTATAACCGTGTTTTAGTTTCCGCGTCAAATTTCAAACACTAGCCCTCGTTTGGTCCGGAAATACTTATTTCGGTCCTCTTTTGTCGGGTGGTACGAAAATCACCAGAAAAGGCTAGATAAAACCAAGGACCGAGAGACCCTTGTACCATTCTTCTCCTAAATTTATAATTGTGTTCCAGGTTCCGTGTCAGATTTCAACCACTAACCATCGTTTTGTTCGAAAATACTGATTTCAGTCCATTTTAGTCGGGTGGAACGAAAATCGTCCAAAAAGTCCAGATGAAATCTAGGACCGAGAGACCCTTATAGCATTCTTCATCTAAATTTATAACTGTGTTTTGGTTTCCACGTCAGATTTCAAACACTAGCCATCGTTTTGTTCGAAAATACGAATTTCGGTCCATTTTAGTCGGGTGGTACGAAAATCGCCTGAAAATTCCAGATGAAATCTAGTACCGGGAGACCCTTATATCATTCTTCTTCAAAATTTATAATTGTGTTTCATGTTCCGTGTCAGATTTCAAACAGTAGCCATAGTCTTTTTCGAAAATACGGATTTCGGTCCTTTTTTGTCGATGGTTCGAAAATCGCCTGAAAAGTGCAGATGAAATAAATGACCGAGTTCCGCATCATATTTCAAACACTAGCCATCGTTTGGTCCGAAAATACGGATTTTGGTCTATATAAGTAGATGGTACGAAAATGGCCGGAAAAGTCCAGATGAAATCGAGGACTGGGAGACCCTTATAGAATTCTTGTTTAAAATTTATAACTGTGTTTTGGGATCCGCGTCAGATTTCAAAATCTAACAATCGTCTTGTTCGAAAATACGGATTTCGATTCATTTTAGTTGCGTGGTACGAATGTCGCCCGAAAAGTCCAGATGAAATCTAGGACCGGGATACCCTTACAGCATTCTTCTCCAAAATTGAAAAATTAGTTTCGGGTTCAGCGTTATCTTTCTAATACAAGCCATCGTCTGGTCTGAAAATACAGATTTCGGTCAATTTTGGTCAATGGTTCAAAATCGCCTGAAAAGTGCAGATGAAATAAATGACCGAGTTCCGCATCATATTTCAAACACTAGCCATCGTTTGGTCCGAAAATACGGATTTTGGTCTATATAAGTAGATGGTACGAAAATGGCCGGAAAAGTCCAGATGAAATCGAGGACTGGGAGACCCTTATAGAATTCTTGTTTAAAATTTATAACTGTGTTTTGGGATCCGCGTCAGATTTCAAAATCTAACAATCGTCTTGTTCGAAAATACGGATTTCGATTCATTTTAGTTGCGTGGTACGAATGTCGCCCGAAAAGTCCAGATGAAATCTAGGACCGGGAGACCCTTATATCATTTTTCTCCAAAATTTATAACCGTGTTTCTAGTTCTGCGTCAGATTTCAAACACTAGCCATAGTCTTTTTAGAAAATATGGATTTCGGTCCATTTTAGTTGGATCGTATATAAATCGCCTGAAAAGTCCAGATGAAATCGAGGATTTGGAGACCCTTGTAGCGCTCTTCTCCAAAACCTATAACTGTGTTTCGAGTTCTGCGCTAGATTCAAAAAACTAGCCAAACTCTGGTCCGAAAATACATATTTTAGTCCATTTTTGTCGAGGAATACGAAAATTGCCCGAAAAGTCCAGATGAAATTGAGGACCAAGAGACCGTTATAGCATTCTTCTTCTAAATTTATAATTGTGTTGTGGGTTCTGCGTGAGATTTCAAAACATATCAATGTCTTGTTCAAAATACGGATTTCGGTCCATTTTTGTCGTGTGGTACAAAGATCTCTCGAATAGTCCAGATGAAATCGAGGACCGAGAGACCCTTATAGCATTCTTCTCCTAAATGTATAAAAGTGTTTCAGGTTCCACGTCATATTTCAAACATTAGCCATCGTCTGGTCAGAAAATATAGATATTGGTCCATTTTTGTCGAGGGGTACGAAAATCGCCCGAAAAGTCCAAATGAAATCGAGGACCAAGAGACTGTTATAGTATTCTTCTTCTAAATTTATAATCGTCAGATTTCAAAAACTAGCCATCGTCTTGTTCGAAAATACGGATTTCGTTCCATTTTAGTCGGGTGGAACGAAAATTGCCCGAAAAGTCCAGGTGAAATCGAGGACCGGGATACCGTTATAGCATTCTTCTCCAAAACTGAAAACCTAGTTTTGGGTTCAGCGTCATCTTTCTAATACAAGCCATCGTCTGGTCTAAAAATACAGATTTCGGTCAATTTTGGTCGGGTGGTACGAAAATCGCCCGAAAAGACCAAATGAAATCAAGTACCGGGAACCCCTAAATTTATAACTGTATTTTGGATTCCACGCCATATTTAAAAACCTAACCATTGTCTAGTTCGAAAAAATGGATTTCAATCCATTTTTTGTCGGGTGGTACGAAAATCGCCTGAAAAGTCTATATGAAATCGAGGACCGAGAGACCCTTTTAACATTCTTCTCCTAAATATATAATATTGTTTCGGGTTCCGCGTCATATTTCAATCACTAGCCATTGTTTGGATTGAAAATACAGATTTTGGTCCACTTTTGTTGAGGGGTAAGAAACTCGCCCAAAAAGTTCAGATAAAATCGAGGACCAAGAGTCCCTTATAGCATTCTTCTTCTAAATTCATAACTGTGTTTTGGTTTTCGCATCGAAAATACGGATTCAATCTATTTTAGTCGGGTGGTACAAAAATCTCATGAAATGTCCAAATGAAATTGAGGACCGAGAGACCCTTATAGCATTCTTCTCCTAAATATATAACAGTGTATCGTGTTCCGCGTCAGATTCCACACACTAGCCGTAGTCTTTTTAGAAAATAGGGATTTCGGTCCATTTTAGTTGGATCGTATAAAAATAATCCCAAAAGTCCAGATGAAATCGAGGATCGAGATAACCTTGTAGCATGCTTCTCCAAAAATTATAACTGTGTTTCGAGTTCTGCGCTAGATTTCAAACACTAGCCAAACTCTTGTCCGAAAATACAAATTTTAGTCCAGTTTTATCGAGGGTTACGAAAACGCCAGAAAAGTCTAGATGAAATCGAGGACTGAGAGAACCTTTTAGCATTCTTCTTCTAAATTTATAATTGTGTTTCGGGTTCCGTGTCATATTTCAAACACTAGCCATCGTCTTGTTCGAAAATACGGATTTTGGTACAATTTAGTCGGGTGGTTCGAAAATTGCCCGAAATGTCCAGATGAAATCAAGGACCAAGAAACTTTTATGGCATTCTTTTCCTAAATTTATAACTCTGTTTCGGGTTCCGCGTCTGATTTAAAATACTATCCATCGTCTTGTTCGAAAAAATGGATTTCGATCCATTTTTGTCGTGTGGTACGAATATCTCCCGAAAAGTCTAGATGAAATCGAGGACCGGGAGACCCTTATAGCATTCTTCTCCTAAATGTATAACAGTGTTTTAGGTTCCACGTCAGATTTCCAACACTAGTCGTCGTCTGCTCAGAAAATATAGATATTGGTCCATTTTTGTCGAGGGGTACGAAAATCGCCCGAAAAGACCAGATGAAATCGAAAACCAAGAGACCGTTATAGCATTCTTCTTATAAATTTATAAATTTGTGTCGGGATCCACATCATATTTCAAACACTATTCATCATATTGTTCAAAAACACGTATATCGGTCCATTTTAGTCGTGGGGTACGAAAATCACCCAAAAAGTCCAGATGAAATTGAGGACCAGAAGACTCTTATAGCATCCTTCTTCTAAATTTATAACAGTTTTTCGGGTTCCGCGTCAGATTTCAAAAACTAGCCATCGTCTGGTTCGAAAAAATGGATTTCAATCTATTTTTGTCGGGTGGAAGAAAAATTGCCCGAAAAGTCTAGTTGAAATCAAGGACCGAGAGTTTGGCTAGTGTTTGAAATGGACCGAAATTATAGATTTCGGTCCATTTTAGTCGGGTGGTATGAAAATCGATCGAAAAGTGCATATGAAATCAAGGACCGGGAGACCCTTATATCATTTTCTCCAAAATTTTTAACTGGTGTTACGGGTTCCGCGTCAGATTTCAAACACTAGCCATAGTCCTTTTCGAAAATACGGATTTCGGTCCATTTTAGTTGGATCGTATGAAAATCGCCCGAAAAATCTAGATGAAATCGAGGACCAGGCGACTCTTATATCATTTTTCTCCAAAATTTATAACTGTGTTCGAGTTCCGCGCTAGATTTCAAACACTAGCCAAAGTCTAGTCCGAAAAAACCGATTTTAGTCCATTTTTGTCGAGGGGTATGAAAATTGCCCGAAAAGTCCAGATGAAATTGAGGAGCGAGAGACCCTTATAGCATTTTTCTCCAAAATTTATAATTATGTTTCGGGTTTCGTGCCAGATTTCGGTCCATTTTTGTTGGGTCGTACGAAAATCGCCCGAAAAGACCAGATGAAATCGAGGACCAAGAGACCCTTATAGCATTCTTCTCCTAAATTTATAACTGAGTTTCGGGTTCCGCCTCAGATTTCAAACACTAGCAACTGTCTTGTTCGAAAATGCGGATTTCTGTCTATTTTTGTCGGGTGGTAGAAAAATCTCCCGAGAAGCCCAGATAAAATCGACGATCACGAGACCCTTATAACATTCTTCTACTAAATTTTTAATTGAGTTTCGGGTTTCGCGTCAAATTTCAAACACTAGCAATTATCTTGTTCAAATATACGGATTTCGGTCCATTTTTTGTCCGGTGGTACGAAAATCACCCGAAAAGTCTAGATGAAATCGAGGACAGAGAGACCCTGATAACATTCTTCTCAAAAATTTATTACTGGTTTTTAGGTTTCGTGACAGATTTCAAACACTTGCCATCGTCTGTTCCGAAAATATAGATTTCGGTCCTTTTTGTGGAGGGGTAAGATAATCACCCGAAAAGTCCAGATAAAATCAAGGACTGAGAGACCATTATAGTATTCTTCTTCTAATTTTATAAATGTGTTTCAGGTACCACGTCAGATTTCAAACACTAGCCATCGTTTGGTTTGAAAATATAGATTTTGGTCCATTTTTGTCGAGGGGTACGAAACTCTGCCGAAAAGTTCAGATGAAATCGAGGACCGAGAGTCTCTTATAACATTCTTCTTCTAAATTTATAACTATGTTTCGGTTTCCGCGTTAGATTTCAGACTCTATCAATCGTCTTGTTCGAAAATAGGGATTTCTGTCCTTTTTGGTCGGGTGGTACGAATATCGCCCGAGTAGTCCAGCTGAGATCGAGGACCGAGAGACCCTTATAAAATTCTTCTCCTAAATATATAATAGTAATTCGGGTTCCGCATCAGATTTCAAACACAAGCCATCGTCTGGTCCAAACCCAAAAAGTCCAAATGAAATCGAGGATTAATTGACCTTTATAGCATCATCTTGTTCAAAAATACCTATATCGGTCAATTTTAGTCGGGTGGCACGAAAATTGCCTGAAATGTCTAGATGAAACCAAGGACACGAAGACTCTTATAGCATTTTCTCCTAAACTTATAACTGTGTTTCCGCGACAGATTTCAAACACTATCCATCGTCTCCTGGTCCTCGATTTCATCTGGACTTTTCGGGCGATTTTCATGCCACTAGACTAAAATGGATTGAAATCCGTATTTTCGGACCAGAAGATGCCTACTGTTTGAAATTTGACATGGAATCCGAAACACAACAATAAATTTAGAAGATGAATGCTATAAGGGTCTCTCGGTCGGCGATTTCATTTGAACTTTTCAGGCGATTTTTGTACCCCTCGACAAAAATGGAACAAAATCTACATTTTCAGACCAAACGATGGCTAGTGATTAAAATCTAACCCGAAATGAGAAACATTGTTATATATTTAGGAGAAGAATGCTAAAAGGGTTTCCCGATCCTCGATTTCATCTGGACCTTTCCAACAAGACGATAGCTAGTGTTTGAAAATCTGACGCAGAACCCGAAACTCAGTTATAAATTTAGGAGAAGAATGCGACAAGAATCTTCTTCTCCTTGATTTCATCTAGACTTTTCAGGAAATTTTTGTATCCCTCGACTAAAATGGACCAAAATCTGTATTTTCGAACCAGACAATAGCTAGTGTTTGAAATCTGTCGCGGAACCCAAAACATAGTTACATATTTTGGATTAGAATGCTATAAGGGTTTCCCAGTCCTTGATTTCATCTGGACTTTTCGGGCGGTTTTCATAACACTCGACAAAAATGGACAGAAATCAGTATTTCCGGAACAGCAAGGGCTAGTGTTTGAAATTTGACGCGGAACCCGAAACACAGTTATAATTTTAGAACAAGAATGCTAGAAGGGTCTCTCGGTCCTCGATATCATCTCGACTTTTCGGGCGATTTTCGTACCATTCAACAAAAAGAAACTGAAATCTGTATTTTGCACCAGACGATGGCTAGTGTTTGATATCTAAGGCGGAATTCGAAACTCTATTATATATTTAGGAGAAGAATGCTTTAAGGCTCTCTAGGTCGTCGATTTCATCTGGACTTTTCGGGCGATTTTCGTACCACTAGACTAAAATGGACCGAATTCTGTATTTTCGAACAAGACGATGGCTTGTATTTGTATTCTGACGCGGAACACGATACACATTTATAAATTTAGATGAAGAATGTTATAAGGGTCTCTCGGTCCTCGATTTCATCTTGACGATGGCTAGTGTATTTTCAGAAAAATGGACCAAAATCTGTATTTTTAGACCAGACGATGGCTAGTGTTTGAAATCTGACCCGAAATGAGAAACATTGTTATATATTTAGGAGAAGAATGCTTAAAGGGTCACCCGATCCTCGATTTTATCTCAACTTTTCTAGTGATTTTCGTACACCCTGACAAAAATGGACGGAAATCCGTAATTTCCAACTAGACGATGGCTAGTTTCTGAAATCTGACGCGGAACCCGATATACATTTATAAATTTGGGAGAAGAATGCTATAAGAGTCTTCTGGTCCTAAATTTCATCTGGACTTTTTGGGCGATTTTTGTACCACCTAAAAAAAATGGACCAAAATTTGTATTTTTGGACCAGACAAGGGCTAGTGTTTGAAATTTGACGTGGAACCGGAAACACAATTATAAAATTTTGAGAAGATTGCTTTAAGGTTCTCCAGGTCCTCGAGTTCATCTGAACTATTCGGGTGATTTTCGTACCAGTCGACTAAAATGGACCGAAATTCATATTTTCGAACAAGACAAAGGCTAGTGTTTAAGAATTTGATATAGAACCCGAAACTCAGTTATAAATTTAGGAGAAGAATGCCACAAAGAATCTTCTTCTCCTCGATTTCATCTGGACTATTCGGGCAATTTTCGTACCCCTCAACAAAAATGGACCAAAATCTGTATTTTTGAACCAGACGATAGCTAGTGTTTGAAATCTGCTGCGGAACCCGAAACATAGTTATAAATTTTGGATAAGAATGCTAAAAGGGTTTCCCCATCCTCGATTTAATCTGGACTTTTCATGCGATTTTCATACCACCCGGCAAAAATGGACCGAAATTAGTATTTCTGGAACAGAAGCTGGCTAGTGTTTCTAATTTGACGCATAACCTGAAACACAATTATTAATTTTGGAGAAGAATGCTATAAGGGTATCTCGGTCCTCCATTTCATCTGGGTTGGACTTTTCGGGGAATTTTCATACCACTAGACTAAAATGGATTGAAATCCGTATTTTAGGACCAGACGATGGCTAGTGTTAGAAATTTGACATGGAACCCGAAATACAATAATAAGTTTAGATGAAGAGTGCTATAACAGTCTCTCGGTCGTCGATTTCATCTAGACTTTTTGGGCGATTTTTGTACCCCTCGACAAAAATGGACCAAAATCTATATTTTCGGGCCAGGCGATGGCTAGTGTTTGAAATCTGACTCGGAATCCATAACACTGTTACATAATTAGGAGAAGAATGCTATCAGGGTCTCCAGGTCCTCGATTTCATCTGTACTTTTCGGGTGATTTTCGTACCACCCGACTAAAAATCAACCGAAATCCGTATTTTCAAACAAGATGATTGCTAGTGTTTGAAATATGAAGTGGAACCCGAAACTCAATTATAAATTTTGGAGAAGAATGTTATAAGGGTCTCTCGGTCCTTGATTTCGTTCGGTCTTTTCGGGAGATTTTTGTACCCCTCGACAAAAATGGAACGTAATTTGTATTTTCGAACCAGACGATGGCTAGTGTTTGAAATCTGGCGAGAAACCCGAAACACAGTTTAAAATTTTTGAGAAGAATGCTACATGGGTCTCCCAGTCGTCGATTTCATCTGGACTTTTCGAGAGATTTTCATACGATCCAACTAAAATGGACCGAAATCCGTATTTTTGTAAAAGACTATGGCTAGTGTTTGAAATCTGACGCGGTACCCCTCGACATCATCTCAACCTTTCGGGCGATCTTGGTACCCCTCGACAAAAATATACCGTAATCTGTATTTTCGGACCAGACGATGGCTAGTGTTTGATATCATACGCGGAACTCGAAACACTATTATAAATTTAGGAGAAGAATGCTTTAAGGTTCTCCAGGTCCTCGATTTCATCTGGACTATTCGGGTGATTTTCGTACCACTCGACTAAAATGGACCGAAATTCGTATTTTCGAACAAGACAAAGGCTTCTGTTTGTATTCCGAAGCGGATACCTATACACAGTTATAAATTTAGATGAAGAATGTTATAAGGGTCTCTCGGTCCTCGATTTCATCTGGAATTTTCGTGCAATTTTCGAACCTCTCAAAAAAATGGACCGAAATATGTATTTTTAGACCAGACGATGGTTAGTGTTTGAAATCTGACCCGAAATGAGAAACATTGTTATATATTTAGGAGAAGAATGCTATAAGGGTCACCCGATCCTCGATTTCAGCTATACTTTTTGGGTGATTTTCGTACACCCCAACAAAAATGGACGGAAATCCATAATTTCCAACAAGACGATGGCTAGTGTTTGAAATCTGACCCGAAATGAGAAACATTGTTATATATTTAGGAGAAGAATGCTACAAGAATCTTCGCTAGTGTTTGAAATCTGACCCGAAATGAGAAACATTGTTATATATTTAGGAGAAGAATGCTACAAGAATCTTCGCTAGTGTTTGAAATCTGACCCGAAATGAGAAACATTGTTATATATTTAGGAGAAGAATGCTATAAGAGTCTTTTTGTCCTTGATTTCATCTGGACTTTTTATTGCGATTTTCGTAGCACCTGACAAATATGGACCGAAATTCGTATTTTCGAACCAAACAATGGCTAGTGTTTGAAAATATGACGCCAAACCGAAAACTTGGTTATAAATTTAGGAGAAGAATGCTACAAGAATCTTCTTCTCCTCGTTTTGATGTGGAGTTTTCGGGCAATTTTCGTACCCCTCTACAAAAATGAACCAAAATTTGTATTTTCGAACCAGGCGATAGCTAGTGTTTGAAATCTGCCACGAAACCCGATACATAGTTATAAATTTTGGATAAGAATGCCATAAGGGTTTCCCAGTCCTCGATTTCATCTGGAATTTACGGGCGACATTCAAACCACCTAACAAAAATGGATCGAAATCATTATTTCCGGAACAGACGAGGGCTAGTGTTTGTAATTTGACGCGAAACCTGAAACTTAGTTATAAATTTTGGAGAAGAATGCTATAAGGGTCTCATGGTCCTCGATTTCATCTGGAATTTTCGGACGATATTCATACCACTGGACTAAAATGGATTGAAATATTTATTTTCGGACCAGACGATGGCTAGTGTTTGAAATTTGACATGGAACTCGAAATACAATAAAAAATTTAGAAGGAGAATGCTATAACAGTATCTCGGTCGTCGATTTCATGTGGACGTTTCAGCCGATTTTCGTAACCCTCGACAAAAATGGACCAAAATCTATATTTTTGGACAAGACGATGGCTAGTGTTTGAAATCTTACTCGGAATCCAAATCATTGTTATATATTTAGGAGAAGAATGCTATAAGGGTCCCCTGGTCCTCGATTTTATCTGGTATTTTCAGGTGATTTTCATACCACCTTACTGAAATGGACCGAAATTCGTATTTTTGAACAAAACCATGGCTAGTGTTTGAAATCCAAAACGGAACTCGAAACACAGTTATCAATTTAGGAGAAAAATGCTCTAAGAGTCTCTTGGTCCTCAATTTCTTCTGGACTTTGCGGGCGATTTTCGTTTCCCTCGACAAAAAGGGACTAAAATATGTATTTTCGGACCAGATATGGGCTAGTGTTTTAAATCTGGCGCAAAACCGAAAACACAGTTATAAATTTTGGAGAAGAATTCTATAAGGGTCTCTCGGTACTGAATTTCATCTGGACTTTTCGGGCGATTTTCGTAGCCTTCGATAAAAATGGACTAAAATATGTAATTTCGGACCAGACTTGGGCTAGTGTTTGAAATCTGACGCGGAACTCGAAACACAATTATAAATTTTGGGGAAGAATGATATCAGGGTCTCTCGGTCCTAGATTTCATCTGCACTTTTCAGGCGACTTTCGTACAACCCGACTAAAATGGACCGAAATCTGTATTTTTGAACAAGACGATGGTTAGTGTTTTAAATCTGACGTGGAACCCGAAAAGCAGTTATAAATTTAGAAGAACAATGCTATAAGGGTCTCTCGGACCAAACGATGGCTAGTGTTTGAAATCTGACGAGGAACCCGAAGCACAATTATAAATCGTGGAGAAGAATGCTATAAGGGTTTCCCGATCATCGATTTCATCTAGACTTTTCAGGCGATTTTCGTACCATCAACAAAAAAGGACTGAAATTCGTATTTTCGAAAAGGATTGTGGCTACTGTTTGAAATCTGAAGCGGAACCTGAAACACCGTTATAAATTTAGGGCAAGAATGTTATAAGTTTCTCTCGGTCCTCGATTTCATCTGGACTTTTCGGGCGATTTTCGTACCATCCGACTAAAATGGACCGAAATCCGTATTTTTGGACCAGATGAGGGCTAGTGTTTGAAATTTGACGCGGAAGCTGAAACACAGTTATAAATTTTGGAGAAGAATGCTTTAAAGGTCTCTCGATCCTCGATTTCATCTGGATTTTTCGGGTGATTTTCATACCACTAGACTAAAATGGATTGAAATCCGTATTATCGGACATGGAACACGAAATACAGTTATAAATTTAGAAGAAGAATCTTATAAGGGTCTCTCGGTCGTCGATTTCATCTAGACTTTTCGGACGATTTTTGTACCCCTTGACAAAAATGGACGAAAATCTATATTTTCGGACCAGACGATGGCTAGTGTTTGAAATCGGACATGGAACACGAAATACAGTTATAAATTTAGAAGAAGAATGCTATAAGGGTCTCTCGGTCGTCGATTTCACCTAGACTTTTCGGACGACTTTCGTACCCCTTGACAAAAATAGACCAAAATCTATATTTTCGGACCATACGATGGGTAGTGTTTGAAATCTGACTCGGAATCTGAATCACTGTTATATTTTTAGGAGAAGAATGCTATAAGGGTCTCCCGGTCATCGATTTTATCTGGTATTTTCGGGTGATTTTCGTAGTACCCGACTAAAATGGACCGAATTTCGTATTTTTGAACAAGACTATGGCTAGTGTTTAAAATTTGACCCAGAACCGGAAACACATTAATAAATTTTTGAGAAGAATGCTTTAAGGGTCTCTCGGTCCTCGATTTTAGATTCACTTTTAGGGCAATTTTCGTACCGCTCGACTAAAATGGACTACAATCTGTATTTTCGGATCAGACGATGGTTAGTGTCTGAATTTTGATGCGGAACCCGAAACATAATTATAAATTTTGGAGAGCCTGAAAAACATATTTTCGGACTAAACCATGGCTAGTGTTTATAATTGGGCGCAGAGCCTGAAAAACAGTTATAAATTTTTGAGAAGAATGCTATAAGGGTCTCCCGGTCCTCGATTTTATCTGGACATTTCTGGCAATTTTCGTACCACCCAACAAAAATGGACCAAAGTCTGTAGTATCAGACCAAACGATGGTTAGTGTTTGAAATCTGACGCAGAACCTGAAATAGAGTTATAAATTTAGGAGAAGAATGCTATAAGGGTCTCCTGGTCCTCGATTTCATCTAGACTTTTTGGGCGATTTTGGTATCTCCCGACAAAAATGGACTAAAATTTGTATTTTTTGACCAGACGATGGCTAGTTTTTGAAATCTAACCCAAAACACAATTATAAATTTAGGAGAAGAATGCTATAAGGGTCTCCTGGTCCTCGATTTCATCTAGACTTTTTGGGCGATTTTGGTATCTCCCGACAAAAATGGACTAAAATTTGTATTTTTTGACCAGACGATGGCTAGTTTTTGAAATCTAACCCAAAACACAATTATAAATTTAGGAGAAGCATGCTAAAAGTATCTTCGCTGCTCATTTTCATCTGGACTTTTTGGGTGATTTTTGTACCACCCGACAAAAATGGACTAAAATCCGTAACATATAATAAAATAGAGTTGTCAAATAAATATGTAATTATTACTTTATTTGACAAATCTAATTTAATTTATGTTATTATTATCTTCATTTTATAGTTTTACTTTATAACAAATATAGAATAATAACATGTAAAAAAAACTAGAGATGTCAAATAAGGTAATAATTACATCTTTATTTTATTAGGGTTCAGTATGTTAGGGTGTTTAGGGTTTAAGAAATCACGTTTATGGATTAAGGTTCAGGATTTTGGGTTTAGTGTTTAGGGTTTAAGGTTTAGGGTTTAAGGTTTAAGGTTTTGGGTTTGAGGTTCGGGTTAGAGTATATAGGGGTTATCTTCATTGCAAAATATTACTACAAAACATTTATAATAATAACATATAATGAAATATAGTTGTCAAATAAAGATGTAATCATAACTTTATTTGAAAATAATATTTTATTATATGTTATTCTAATCTTCTTTAATAATGTTATTATTATCTTTGTTTTGTAGTTGTACTTAATAACAAAGATAATAATAACATATAGCAAAATTGAGTTGTCAAATAAATATGTCAAAATTAATTTATTTGACAAATCTATTTTATTATATGTTATTATTATCTTCGTTTTGTAGTTATACTTAATAATAAAGATAATCATAAAATATAACAAAATTGAGTTGTCAAATAAATATGAAATAATTAATTTATTTAACAACTCTATTTTATTATATGTTATTATTATCTTGGTTATTGAGTAGAACTACAAAACGAAGATAATAATAAGATTTATTAAAATAGAGTTGTCTAATAAATAAGTAATTATTACTTTATTTGAAAACACTATTTTATTATATGTTATTATTATCTTCGTTTTATTTTTTTGCTACATAACGAATATAATAATAACATATAATAAAATTGAGTTTATCAAATAAATTTGTACTTATTACTTTATTTGACAACTCTATTTTATTTTATGTTATTATTATTTTCGTTATATAGTTGTACTTCATAACGAAGACAAATTAACATATAATAAAATAGAGTTGTTAAATAAAGTAATAATTACATATTTATTTGACAACTCTATTTTATTATATGTTATTACTATCTTTGTTATGCAGTCAAACTTTAAAAGGAAGATAATAATAACATATGATAATATAGAATTATCCAATAAATTAAAAGTTACATATTTAATTGACAACTCTATTTTATTATATGTGATTACTAACTTTGTTATGCAGTCAAACTTTAAAAGGAAGATAATAATAACATATGATAAAATAGAATTATCCAATAAATTAATAG
>NC_021162.2:10768657-10769253 GCF_000331145.2 Cicer arietinum
TTTATTTGACAACTCTATTTTATTATATGTTATTACTATCTTTGTTATGCAGTCAAACTTTAAAAGGAAGATAATAATAACATATGATGAAATAGAATTATCCAATAAATTAATAGTTACATATTTAATTGACAACACTATTTTATTATATGTCATTATTATCTTCGTTTTATAATTTTATTTCGTAACGAAGATAATAACATATAACAAAATTGAGTTGTAAAATAAATAAGTAATTATTATTTTGTTTGACAACTCTATTTTATTCTTTGTTATTATTATCTTTGTTATGAAATAAAACGATAAAACGAAGATAATAATAACATTAAATAAAATAAAGTGGTCAAATAATGTAATACTTAAATATTTATTTGATCACACTATTTTATTAAATTATTATTATCTTCGTTTTGTATTTAAATTACAACTCGATTTTGTTATATGTTATTATTATTTTCGTTATTTAGTACAATTATAAAACGAAAATAATAAAAACATATAAGAAAATTGAATTGTCAAATAAAAATGTAACTATTACTTTATTTGACATGTTTATTTTATCTTAATTATTACGTAGATCTATAAAACGGTGATAA
>NC_021162.2:10769371-10790053 GCF_000331145.2 Cicer arietinum
AAAACGAAAATAATAAAAACATATAAGAAAATTGATTTGTCAAATAAAAATGTAACTATTACTTTATTTGACAACTCTATTTTGTTATACGTTATTATTTACTTAGTTATAACTTATTTGTTTGACAACTCTATTTTTAAATATGTTATTATTATCTTAATTATGACGTAGAACTATAAAACGGTGATAATAATAACATAGAACAAAATTGAGTTGTCAAATAAACAAATAATTACATATTTATTTGAAAACTCTATTTTATATATGTTATTATCGTCTTGGTTATGAACTAAAACTATAAAACAAAGATAATAACAATATATAACAAAATAGAGTTGTCAAATAAATATGTAATTATTACTTGATTAGATAACTCTATTTTATTATATGTTTCTATTATCTTCGTTATAAAGTACAACTACATGACGAAGATAATAGTATCATATAATAAAATAGAGTTGTCAAATAAAGTAATAATTACATATTTATATGACAATTTATATTATTATCTTCGTTTTGTAGTTGTACTAAATAAAAATAATAATAATAATAACATATAACAAAATAAAATTGTAAAATTAATATGTAATTATTACTTTATTTGACAACTCTATTTTATTATATGTTATTATTATCTTCGTTATAAAGTACAACTACATGACGAAGATAATAGTATCATATAATAAAATAGAGTTATCTAATCAAGTAATAATTACATATTTATATGACAATTTATATTATTATCTTCGTTATAAAGTACAACTACATGACGAAGATAATAGTATCATATAATAAAATAGAGTTGTCAAATAATGTAATAATTACAAAGCATTCTTCTCCTAAATTTATAATTGTGTTTCGGGTCATATTTTGAACATTAGTCATCATTTTGTCTAAAAATACAAATTTTGTGCCATTTTTGTCGGGTGGTACGAAAATTACCTGAAAAGTCTAGTTGAAATCGATGATTTTCGTACTACCTGATTTCGGTCCATTTTTGTCAGGTGGTACGAAAATCGCCTGAAATGTCCCGATGAAATCGACGACCGTGAGACCATTATATCATTCTTCTCCAAAATTTATAACTTTGTTTCGGGTTCCGCGCCAGATTTCAAACACTAGTCATCGTGTCGTCCGAAAATACGATTTTCTTTCTATTTTTGTCGGGTGGTACTAAAATAGCCCGAAAAGACCAGATGAAATCGAGGACTAGGATACCCTTATCGCATTCTTCTCCAAAATTTCTAAATGTGTTTCGGGTTCTGCATCAGATTTCAAACACTAGCCATCATCTTGTAAGAAAATACGGATTTTGGTCCATTTTTTTCAGGTGATACAAAAATCGCCCGAAAAGTCTAGATGAAATCGAGGACCGGGAGACCATTATAACATTCTTCTTCAAAATTTATAACTGTGTTTCAGGTTCCGTGCAAGATTTCAAAGACTAACCATCGTTTTGTTCGAAAATACGAATTTCGTTCCATTTTAGTCGGTAGGTACGAAAATCGATCGAAAAGTCCAGGTGAAATCGAGGACTGGGAGACCCTTATATCATTCTTCCCCAAAATTTATAACTGTGGTTCGGGTTACCCGTCAAAATTCAAACACTAGCCATCGTCTAGTCCGAAAATACATATTTTGGCATATTTTTGTCGATGGGTACGAAAATCGACCGAAAAGTCCAGATGAAATCGAGCTCTGGGAGACTCTTATAGCATTCTTCTCCAAAATTTAAAACTAGTTTTAGTTTATGCGTCAGAATTCAAACATTAGCCATCGTCTTATTCAAAAATACGGATTTCGGTCCATTTTAGTCGCGTGGTATGAAAATCTCCCGAAAAGTCTTGATTAAATCGAGGACCGGGAGACCCTTATAGCATTCTTCTCCAAAATTTATAACTATCTTTCGGGTTCCACGTTAGATTTCCAACACTAGCTGTCGTCTGGATTGAAAATATCGATTTCGGTCCTTTTATTGTCGAGGGTTACGAAAATTGCCCGAAAAGTCCACATGAAATTGAGGACCGAGAGACCCTTATAGCATTCTTCTGCAAAATTTATAACTATGTTCCGGGTTCTATGTCAGATTTCAAACACTAACCATCATTTTGTTCGAAAATACATATTTTGGTTCATTTTAGTAGTGTGGTACGAAAATCGTCTAAAAAGTCCAAATCAAATCGAGGACTGGAAGACCTTTATTGCATTCTTCACCAAAATTTATAATTATGTTTAAGCTTCTGCGACAGATTCCAAACACTAACCATCGTTTTGTTCAAAAGTACGAATTTAAGTCCATTTTAGTTAAGTGGTATGAAAATCGCCCGAAAAGTCCAGATGAAATCGAAGACTGGGAAGCCCTTATAACATTCTTCTCCAAAATTTATAACTGTCGTTCGAGTTCCGTGCCAGATTTCAAACACTAACCATTGTTTGGTCTGAAACTACGAATATCGATCCATTTTTTTCGGGTGGTACGAAAATCCCCCGAAAAGTCCAGATAAAATCGAGGACCAGGAGACCCTTACATCATTCTTCTCCTAAATTTATAACAGTGTTCAGATTCTACATCAGATTTGAAACACTAGCCATCATCTAGTCCGAATAATAGATTTCGGTCCATTTTTTTTCGAGGAGTAAGAAAATCGCCCAAAAAGTCCAGATGAAATCGAGGACTTGGAGACACTGATAGGATTCTTCTTCTAAATTTATAACTGTGTTTCGAGATCTGCGTCAAATTTCAACAACTAGCCATTGTCTTGTTCAAAAATACGGATTTCGATCCATTTTAGTCGGGAAGTATGAAAATCGCACGGAAAGTCTAGATGAAATCGAGGACCGAGAGACCCTTATAGCATTCTTCTTCTAGATTTATAATTGTGTTTCGGGTTTCGCGTTAGATTTCAAACACTAACAATCGTCTTGTTCGAAAATACGCATTTCGGTCTATTTTAGTTGGATGGTACAAAAGTTACCCGAAAATTTATAACTGTGTTTCGTTCTCCGCACTAGATTTCAAACATTAACAAATGTCTGGTTCGAAAATACAGATTTTAATCCATTTTTGTCTAGGGGTATGAAAGTCGCCCGAAAAGTCAAGATGAAATCGAGGACCAAGAGACCCTTATTGCATTCTTCTCCAAAATATATAACTGAGTTTCGGGTTCCGCCTCAGAATTCAAACACTAGCAACTGTCTTGTTCGAAAATACGAATTTCGGTCCATCTTTGTCGGGTGGTACGAAAATCACCCGAAAAGCCCAGATGAAATCGAGGACCGGGAGACCCTTATAGCATTCTTCTCCTATATTTATAACTATGTTTAGGGTTCCACGTCAGATTTCAAACACTAGCAATCCTCTTGTTCGAAAATACGAATTTCCGTCCATTTTTTGTCGGGTGGTACGAAAATCACCCGAAAAGTCCAGATAAAATTGAGGACCCGGAGACCCTGGTAGCATTCTTCTCCAAAATTTGTTACTGGGTTTTAGGTTCCGCACCATATTCCAAATTCTTCTAGATTTATAATTGTGTTTCTGGTTTCGCGTTAGATTTCAAACACTAACAATCGTCTTGTTCAAAAATAAGCATTTCGGTCTATTTTAGTTGGATGGTTCAAAAGTAACCCGAAAATTTATAACTGTGTTTCGTGCTCCGCACTAGATTTCAAACACTAACAAATGTCTGCTTCGAAAATACAGATTTTAGTCCATTTTTGTCTAGGGGTATGAAAGTCGCCCGAAAAGTCAAGATGAAATCGAGGACCAAGAGACCCTTATTGCATTCTTCTCCAAAATATATAACTGAGTTTCGGGTTCCGCCTCAGAATTCAAACACTAGCAACTGTCTTATTCGAAAATACGAATTTTGGTCCATCTTTGTCGGGTGGTACGAAAATCACCCGAAAAGCCCAGATGAAATCGAGGACCGGGAGACCCTTATAGCATTTCTCCTATATTTATAACTGAGTTTAGGGTTCCACGTCAGATTTCAAACACTAGCAATCCTCTTGTTCGAAAATACGAATTTCCGTCCATTTTTTGTCGGGTGGTACGAAAATCACCCGAAAAGCCCAGATGAAATCGAGGACCGGGAGACCCTGGTAGCATTCTTCTCCAAAATTTATTACTGGTTTTTAGGTTCCGCACCAGATTCCAAACACTTGCCACCAGATTTCGGTCCTTTTTTGTCAAGGGGTAAGAAAATTGCCTGCAAAGTCCAGATGAAATCGAGCACCGAGAGACCCTTATAGCATTCTTCTCCTAAATTTATAATTGTATTCCGAGATCTGTGTCGGATTTCAAACACTAGCCATTGTTTTGTTCAAAAATACGAATTTCGGTCTATTTTAGTTGGGTAGTACAAAAATCACTTGAAAATACCAGATGAAATCAATAACCGGGAGACCCTTATAGCATTCTTCTCCTAAATATATAACAATGTTTCGGATTCCCGGTCAGATTTCAAACACTAGCCATCGTTTGGTCCGAAAATATAGATCTTGGTCAATTTTTTTCGAGGGGTACGAAAATCGCCCGAAAAGTCCAGATGTAATAGACGACGAGAGACCCTTATAGCATTCTTCTTCTAAATTTATACTTGTATTTCGGTTTCCATGTCAAATTTCAAACACTAGCCATCGTCTGGCCCGAAAATACGGATTTCAATCCTGATTTCAGTCCATTTTTTTCGGGTGGTATGAAAATCTCCCGAAAAGTCCATATCAAATCTAGGACTGAAAGATCCTTATAGCATTCTTTTCCAAAATTTATAACTGTGTTTCAAACACTAGCACTCGTCTGTTCCGGAAATACTGATTTCGGTCCATTTTTGTCGGGAGGTATGAAAATCGCCCGAATAGTCCTGATGAAATCGATGACCGAGAAACCCTTATAGCATTCTTATCCAAAATTTATAACTTTATTTCGGGTTCCGCGGCAGATTTCAAACACAAGCTATTGTATGGTCCAAAAATGAAGATTTTTGTCCATTTTTGTCGAGGGGTGCGAAAATTGCATGAAAAGTCTAAATGAAATCGAGGAGAAAAACATTCTTGTAGCATTCTTCTCCTAAATTTATAACTGATTTTCGGGTTCTGCTTCATATTTCAAACACTAGCCATCGTATGGTTCGAAAAGATAAATTTCGGTCCATATTTGTCGGGTGGTACGAAAATCGCCTAAAAAGGCTAGATGAAATGGAGGACGGAAGACCCTTAAAGCATTATTCTCCAAAATTTATAACTTTGTTTCGGGTTCCGCATTAAATTTCAAACACTAGCCCTATCTGGTCCGAACTACAAATTTCGGTCCATTTTTGTTATTTGGTAAGAAAATCGCCCAAAAAGTCCAAATGAAATCGAGGACTAGAAGACTCTAATAGAATTCTTCTCCTAAATTTATAAATGTATATCAGGTTCCGCGTCAGATTTCATACACTAGCCATCGTCTTGTTGGAAATTACGGATTTCGGTCCATTTTTGTCGGGGAGTACGAAAATCGTCTGAAAAGTCCAGATGAAATCGAGGACCGGGCGACCCTTATAACATTCTTCTCCTAAATATATAACAATGCTTATCATTTCCTGACAGATTTCAAACACTAGCCATCGTCTGGTCTGAAATTACAGATTTGTCGGGTGGTACGAAAATCACCCGAAAAGTCCAGATAAAATCGAGGAACGGGAGACCCTGATAGCATTCTTCTCCAAAATTTATTACTAGTTTTTAGGTTTTGTGCCAGATTTCAAACACTTGCCATCGTCTTATCTAAAAATATAGATTTCAGTCCTTTTTGGTTGAGGGGTAAGAAAATCGACTGAAAAGTCCAGATGAAATCGATGACCGAGAGACCCTTATAGCATATTTCTCCTAAATTTATAATTGTGCTCCGAGTTACGTGTCGGATTTCAAACACTAGCCATTGTTTTGTTCAAAAATATGAATTTCGGTCCATTTTAGTTGAGTGGTACAAAAATCACCCGAAAATACCAGATGAAATCGAGGACCGGGAGACCCTTGTAACATTCTTCTCCAAAATATATAACAGTGTTTCGGATTTTGGGTCAAATTTCAAACACTAGCCATCGTCTGGCCCAAAAATATAGATTTTCGTTCATTTTTGTCGAGGGGTACGAATATCGCCCAAAAAGTCCAAATGAAATCAACAACCGAGAGACCCTTATAGCATTCTTCTTCTAAATTTAATATTGTATTTCGGGTTCCATGTCAAACTTGAAACACTAGCCATCGTCTGATCTGAAAATACGTATTTCATACCATTTTTGTCTAATGGTATGAAAATCGCCCAAAAAGTCCAGATGAAATCGAGGACCGGGAGACCCTTATAGAATTCTTCTCCTAAATTTATAAATATGTTTCAGATTCCATATAATACTACTAGTTTTGATACGAAGTTCTTGATAATATCTTCAAACCGTCATATTTCAAATGAAAATCGATCCAAAAGTCCAAATAAAATCGAGGACCGGGAAACCCTTATAGCATTCTTCTCCTTAACATATAACATTGTTTCGGGTTCCGGTTCAGATTTCAAACACTAGCCATCGTCTTGTTTGAAAATACATATTTTGATCATTTTTTGTCGAGGGGTACGAAACTCGCCCGAAAAGTCCCGATGAAATTGAGGACCGAGAGAACCTTATATCATTCTTCTTCTAAATTTTTAACTATGTTTCAAGTTCCGCGTCATATTTCAAACACTATCCATCGTCTTGTTCTAAAATACCGATTTCGGCCCATTTTGGTCATGTGGTACGAAAATCTCCCGAAAACATTCTTCGTGTGGTACGAAAATCTCCTGAAAACATTTTTTGTCGGCCCATTTTTGTCGTGTGGTACGAAACCCTTATAACATTCTTCTCCTATATTTATAACTGTTTTCGGTTCCGCGTCAAATATCAAACACTAGCCCTCGTCTGGTCCGAAAATACAGATTTTGGTCCATTTTTGTAGAGAGTGGTACGTAAATCTCCCGAAAAGTCCAGATGAAATCGAGGACCGAGAGACATTTTTAACATTCTTCTCAAAACTATATAACAGTGTTTCAGGATCCGCTTCATATTTCAAAAAATAGCCATCGTCTGGTTTCAAAATACAAATTTTGGTCCATTTTTTTCGAGTAGTATGAAAATTGCCGAAAAGTTTAGACTTTTGGGGCGATTTTCGTACCCTTCGACAAAAATAGACCGAAATCCGTATTTTCGAACAAGACGATGGATAGTGTTTGAAAACAGACGCAGAACCTGAAACACAGTTATAAATTTAGGAGAAGAATGCTATAAGAGTCTCCTGGTCCTCGATTTCATCTGGACATTTCAGCGATTTTCGTACTACCTGACAAAAAAGGACTGAAATCTGTATTTTCGAACAAGACGATGGCTAATGTTTGAAATATGACGCGGAACCAGAAACACGGTTATAAATTTAGGAGAAGAATGCTTTAAGAGTCTCCTGTACCTCGATTTCATCTAGACATTTCCAGCGATTTTCGTACCACCCGATTAAAATGGACCAATATCCGTGTTTTTGAACAAAATGATTGCTAGTGTTTGAAATCTGAAGCGGAACCCGAAACAAATTTACAATTTTAGAAGAACAATGCTATAAGGGTCTCTTGGTCCTCGATTTCATCTGGACTTTTCGGCAGCTTTCCGTATTACTATACAAAAATGAACAAAAATATGTATTTTCGGACCAAACGATGGCTAGTGTTTGAAATCTGATGTGGAACCCAAAACATTGTTATATATTTAGGAGAAGAACTCTATAAGGGTCTCCCGGTCCTCGATTTCATCTGGACTTTTCGGGAGATTTTCGTACAACCCGACAAAAATGGACTGAAATTCGTATTTTCGGACCAGACGATGGCTAGAGTTTAAAATCGGGCGCGGTGCCCGGAAATCAGTTATAAATTTTTGAGAAGAATGCTATAAGGGTCTCCTGGTCCTCGATTTCACTGGACTTTTCGGGATATTTTCGTACCACCAGACCACAATGGACAGAAACCCGTATTTTCGGACAAGACAATGGCTAGTGTTTGAAATCTGACGCGGAACTCGAAACACAATTGTAAATATTAGAGAAGAATGCTATTAGGAGATCTGGGTCCTCGATTTGATCTGGACTTTTCGGGCGATTTTCGTACCACCAGACCAAAATGGACAGAAATTCGTATTTGCGGACCAAACAATGGGTAGTGTTTGAAATCTGATGCGGAACCCAAAACATTGTTATATATTTAGAAGAAGAACTCCATAAGGGTCTCCCGGTCCTCGATTTCATCTCAACTATTCGGACGATTTTTGTACCACACGACTAAATTGGATCGAAATCTGTATTTTCAAACTAGACGATGGCTAGTGTTTGAAATGTGACGACGAACTCGAAACACAATTATAAATTTAGAAGAAGAATGCTATAAGGGTCTCTCGGTCCTTGATTTCATTTGGACTTTTCAGGCGAGTTTCGTACCCCACGACAAAAATTGACCAAAATATGTATTTTCGGACTAGAGGATGGAAAGTGTTTGAAACTTAATGCGGAACCCGAAATTCGGTTATATATTAAGGAGAAGAATGATATAAGGGTCTCTCGGTCGAAGATTCATCTGGTAATTTCGGGAGATTTTCGTACCACCTTACTAAAATGGACCGAAATTCGTATTTTGGAACAAAACAATGGCTAGTGTTTGAAATCCGACACAAAACTTGAAATAGTTATAAATTTAGGAAAAGAATGCTATAAGGGTCTCTCGTCATCGATTTCATCTGGACCAGACGATACCAAGTGAAATCAATATTTTCGGACTAGACGATACCAAGTGTTTGAAATCTAGCCCGGAACCTAAAAACCAATAATAAATTTTGGAGAAGAATGCTACAAGCATCTCCTAGTCCTTGATTTCATCTTGTCTTTTCGTGCGATTTTCGTATCACCTGACAAAAATGGACCAAAATTCGTATTTTTGGACCAGACGATGGCTAGTGTTTGAAATCTGGCGCGAATTGCGAAATGCAGTTATAAATTTTGGAGAAGAATGCTATTAGGGGATCCGAGTCCTCGATTTGATATGGACTTTTCGGGCGATTTTCGTACCACCAGACCAAAATGGACAAAAATCGGTATTTTCGGACCAGAGGATGGGTAGTGTTTGAAATCTAACGCAGAACCCGAAACACAATTAAAATTTATGGAGATGAATGTTATAAGGCTCTCCTAGTCCTCGATTTCATCTAGACTTTTCCGAAGATTTTCGTACCACCCGACAAAAATGGACCGAAATCCGTATTTTCGAACAAGACGATGGCTAGTGTTTGAATTTTGACACAGTAACTGAAACCAAGTTTTAAATTTGGAAGAAGAATGCTATAAGGGTCTCCAGGTCCTCGATTTCGTCGGGACGTTTCGGCCAATTTTCGTAACAATCGAAAAAAATATGCCAAAATCTATATTTTCGGACCAGGAGATGGCTAGGGTTTGAATATTGACACGGAACTTGAAGACTGAGAGACTCTTGGAGCATTCTTCTCTTGTAGATTTATGTGTCAAATTTCAAACACTAGCCCTATTCTGGTTCGAAAATACAGATTTCGGTCCATTTTTGTTTGGTATTACGAAAATCGGTCCAAAAGTCCAAATGAAATCGAGGACCGGGAAACCCTTATAGCAATCTTCTCCTTAATATATAACTATGTTTCGTGTTCCGTGTCAGATTTCAAACACTATCCATCGTCTAGTTCGAAAATATGGATTTCGGTCAATTTTTGTTGTGTGGTACGAAAATCGGCCTAAAAGTCCAGATGAAATCGAAGATCGGGAAACCCTCATAGCATTCTTCTCCTAAATTTATAACAGTATTTTAGGTTCTGCGTCAGATTTCAAACACTAGTCATCGTCTAGAAAGAAAACGCCTGAAACGTCCATATGAAATCGAGGACCGAGAGACCCTTATAGCATTCTTTTTCTAAATTTATAAATGTGTTTCAGGTTTTGCGTCAGATTTCAAACACTAGCCATCATCTTGTTTGAAAATACATATATCAATCCATTTTAGTCGGGTGGCAGGAAAATTTCCCGAAATGTCCAGATGAAATTAAGGACCAAAAGACTCTTTTAGCATTTTTCGGTCCATTTTAGTCAAGTGGTACGAAAATTGCCCGAAAAGTCCATATAAAATCGAGGACCGGGAGACCCTTATAGCATTCTTCACCAAAATTTATAACTGTGTTTTGGGATCCGTGTCAAATTTCAAACACTATCCCTCGTCTGGTCCCAAAATACAGATTTCGGTCCAATTTTTACGAGGGGTACGAAACTCGCCCGAAAAGTTCAGATGAAATCGAGGACCGGGTGATGAAAGACACTTCAATTTGCTTCGGTTTTTGCTACTAAATTTATAAATGTGTTTCGGTTTTTGCTTCACATTTCAAGTACTAGCCATAATCTTGTTCGAAAATACAATTTTCGATCCATTTTAGTCGGGTGGTACAAAAATCGCCTGAAATGTCTAGATGAAATCGAGGTCCAAGAGGCTCTTATAGCATTCTTTTCCTAAATTTATAACTGTGTTTCATGTTCCACGTCAGATTTCAAACATTATCCATCGTCTTGTTCGAAAATACGGATTTCAGTTCTTCTTTGTCTGGTACGAAAATCGCCCGAATAGTCCAAATGAAATCGAGGACCGGGAGACCCTTATAGAATTCTTCTCCTAAATATATAACAGTGTTTTGGGTTCCGCATCAGATTTCGTACACTATCCATCGTCTTATTAGAAAATACGGATTTCGGTCCATTTTTGTCTGGTGGTATGAAAATCGCCCCAGAAGTCCAGATGAAATCGAGGACCGAGAGATCCTAACAGCATTCTTCTTCTAAATACGGATTTCGGTTTCTGCGTCAGATTTCAAACACTAGCCATCATTTTTTTCAAAAACACGGATATCGGTCCATTTTAGTCAGGTGGTACGAAAATCGCCGGAAATTTCCAGAGAAATCGAGGACCAAGAGACTCTTATAGCATTCATCTCCTAATCTTACAAATGTGTTTCAGGTTTCGTGCTTATTTCAAACACTAGCCACGTCTTTTTCGAAAATACGGATTTCGGTACATTTTTGTCGTGTACTACGAAAATTGCGGAAAAGTCCAAATGAAGTCGAGGACTGAGAGACCCGCATAGCATTCTTCTCGTAAATATATAACAGTTTTTCGGGTTCCGCGTCAGATTTCAAACACTAACCATCGTCTAGTCTAAAAATACAGATTTGGTCCATTTTTGTCGAGGGGTACGAAACACGCCCAAAAAGTCGAGGTGAAATTGAGGACTGAGAGACCCTTATAGCATTCTTCTCCATAATTTATAACTGTGTTTTGGGTTCCGCATCAAATATCGAACACTAGCCCTCGTTTGGCCCAAAAATACAGATTTCGTCCATTTTTGTCGAGTGGTACGAAAATCGCCGGAAAAGTCCAGATGAAATTGAGGACCGAGAGAACCTTATAGCAATCATATCCTAAATATATAACAGTGTTTCGGGTTCCGCGTCAGATTTTCAACAGTAGCCATCGTCTGGTTCGAAAATACCCATTTTCGTCAGATTTTTAACACTAGGCGTCTTCTTGTTTGAATCGGGTGGTACAAAAATCACCCAAAATGTCCAGATGAAATCGAGGACCAGGAGACTATCATAGCATTTTTCTCCTAAATTTATAACTGTGTTTCGGGTTCTGCGACGGTATTCAAACACTATCCATCGTCTTGTTTGAAAATACAGATTTCGGTCCATTTTTGTCGGGTGGTAAGAAAATCGCCTGAATAGTCCATATGAAATCGAGGATCAGGAGACCCATATTGAATTCTTCTCCTAAATATATAACAGTGTTTCGGGTTCGCATCAGATTTCAAACACTAGCCATCGTATGGTCCGAAAATACAGATTTTGGTCCATTTTTGTAGAGGGTGGTACGAAAATTGCTCGAAAAGTCCAGTTGAAATCGAGGACCGAGAGACCCTTTTAAGATTCTTCTCCTAAATATAAAATAGTGTTTCAGGTTTCGATTCAGATTTCAAACACTAGCCATCGTCTGGTTTGAAAATACAGATTTTTGTCCATTTTTGTCGATTAGTACGAAAATTGCTGAATAGTCCAGATGAAATCGAGAACCGAGAGACTCTTATAACATTCTTCTCCTAAATATATAACAGTGTTTCGGGTTCCGCGTCTGATTTCAAACACTAGCCATTGTTTAGTCCAAAAATAAGGATTTAGATCCATTTTAATCGAGTGGTACGAAAATAACGCAAAATGTCTAGATGAAATCAAGGATAAGGAGACTCCATAAGCATTCTTCTCCTAAATTTATAACTGTGTTTCAGGTTCTGCGTCAGATTTCAAATACTAGCTATCATCTTGTTCGAAAATACATATATCGGTCCATTTTAGTCAGGAGGTACGAAAATATCCCGAAATGTCCAAATGAAATCGAGGACCTCGAGACTCTTATAGTATTCTTCTCCTAAATTTATAATTGTTTTTCGGGTTCCGCGTCACATTTCTATTACAAGCCATCGTCTGGTCCGAAAATACAGATTTCGGTCAATTTTTGTCTTGTGGTACGAAAACCGCCCGATAAGTCTAAATGAAATCGAGGACAGGTGAAACCCTTATTGCATTCTTCTCCTAAATTTATAACAGTATTTCGGGTCAGATTTAAAAAACTAACCATCGAGGACAGAGTTTCGTGTCAGATTTAAAAAACTAACCATCATCTGGTTCGAAAAAATGGATTTTGGTCCATTTTTGTCTGGTGGTACGAAAATGGAGTCTCCTGGTCCTCGATTTCATCTGGACGTTTCGGGAGATTTTCGTACCACCAGACTAAATGGACCAATATCCGTATTTTTGAACAAGATGTCGGCTCGTATTTAAAATCTTACGTGGAACTCTACACACAGTTATAAATTTAGAAGAAGAATGTTATAAGGGACTCTCAATCCTCGATTTCATCTTGACTTTTGGGGAGATTGTCGTACCACCCGCAAAAAATGGTCTGAAATCCGTGTCTGGTCCGAAAATACAGATTTCGGTCAATTTTTGTCTTGTGGTACGAAAACCGCCCGATAAGTCTAAATGAAATCGAGGACAGGTGAAACCCTTATTGCATTCTTCTCCTAAATTTATAACAGTATTTCGGGTCAGATTTAAAAAACTAACCATCGAGGACAGAGTTTCGTGTCAGATTTAAAAAACTAACCATCATCTGGTTCGAAAAAATGGATTTTGGTCCATTTTTGTCTGGTGGTACGAAAATGGAGTCTCCTGGTCCTCGATTTCATCTGGACGTTTCGGGAGATTTTCGTACCACCAGACTAAATGGACCAATATCCGTATTTTTGAACAAGATGTCGGCTCGTATTTAAAATCTTACGTGGAACTCTACACACAGTTATAAATTTAGAAGAAGAATGTTATAAGGGACTCTCAATCCTCGATTTCATCTTGACTTTTGGGGAGATTGTCGTACCACCCGCAAAAAATGGTCTGAAATCCGTATTTTCGAACAATGAATAGTGTTTGAAATCTGACGCGGAACCCGAAATACAATTATAAATTTAGGAGAAGAACGCTATAAGAGACTGTGGGTCCTCGATTTCGTCTCGACATTGTAGGCGAATTTTGTACCGCCAGACTAAAATGGACCGAAATTCGTATTTTCGAAAAATACGATGGCTTGTTTTTGAAATTTGACGCGGTTTCCGAAACACAATTATAAATTTAGGAGAAGATTGCTATAAAAGTCTCTTGGCCATCGATTTCATCTGGCCATTTCTGGCGATTTTTGTACCACCTAACTAAAATGGATCGAAATTCGTATTTTTAAACAAGGTTATGGCTAGTGTTTAAAATCTGACGCGGAAACTGAAACACTGTTATAAACTTAGAAGATGAATGCTATAAGGGACTCTCGGTCATCGATTTCATCTGGACTTTTCGGGCGATTTTCGTACCACCCGACAAAAATGGATCGAAATCTATTTTTTCGAACCTTACTATGGTTAGTTTTTTAAATCTGATGCGGAACCCAAAATACTGTTATAAATTTAGGAGAAGAATGCAATAAGGGTTTTCTGGTCCTCAATTTCATTTGGACTTTTCGGGCGATTTTCGTACCACCCGACCAAAAGGGACCGAAATGTGTATTTTCGGACTAGACGATTACTTGTATTAGAAATGTGACTCAGAACCCGAAACACAGTTATAAATTTAGGAGAAGAATGCAGTAAGAGTCTCTTGGTCCTCGATTTCATCTGGACATTTCAAAAGATTTTCGTACCACCAGACTAAATTGGACCAATATTCGTATTTTCGAACAAGATGATGGCTAGTATTTAAAATCTGACGCAGAACTCGAAACACAGTTATAAATTTAGAAGAAGAATACTATAAGGGACTCTCAATCCTCGATTTCATCTAGACTTTTGGGTGATTTTCGTACCACCCGCAAAAAATGGACCGAAATCCGTATTATCGAACAAGACGATGGATAGTGTTTGAAATCTGATGCAGAACTCGAAACAAAATTATAAATTTAGGAGAAGAATGTTATAAGAGACTCCTTGTCCTTGATTTCATCTGGACATGTCAGGCGATTTTCGTACCACCGACTAAAATGGACCGAAATCCGTATTTTTGAACAATACGATGGCTTGTGTTTGAAATCTGACGCAGAAACCGAAATACAGTCATAAATTTAGAAGAAGAATGCTATAAACGTCTCTCGGTCCTCGATTTCATCTAGACATTTTGGGCGATTTTCATACCCCTTGACAAAAATTGATCAAAATCTGTATTTTCGGACCAGACGATTACTAGTGTTTGAAATCTTACGCAGAACCCGAAACACTGTTATAAATTAAGGAGAAGAATGATATAAGGGTCGCTCGGTCCTCGATTTCATATAGACTTTTCGGGCTATTTTCGTACCACACGACAAAAATGGACCGAAATTCGTATTGTTGAACAAAACAATGGCTAGTGTTTGAAATCTGACACAGAACTCGGAAACAGTTATAAATATAGGAGAAGAATGCTATAAGGGTCTCTCGATCCTCGATTTCATCTGGACTTTTCAGGCGATTTTCGTACCACATGACAATCATGACCCAAAATCCGTATTTTCGAACAAGACAATTGCTAGTGTTTGCAGGCGATTTTCTTACCCCTCGTTAAAAAATGATCGAAATCTATATTTTTGGACTAGACGATAGCAAGTTTTGAAATTTGGTGCGAAACCTAAAAACCAATAATAAATTTTGGAGAAGAATGCTATCAGGGTCTCCCAATCCTCGGTTTGATCTGGATTTTTCGGGTGATTTTCGTACCACCCGACAAAAAATGGACGGAAATCCGTATTTTCGAACAAGATGATTGCTAGTGTTTGAAATTTGACGCTCCAAAACCCAGTTATAAATTTAGGAGAAGAATGCAATAAGGGTCTCCCGGTCATTGATTTAATATGGGATTTTCGGGAGATTTTCGTACCACCCGACAAAAATGGACCGAAATTCGTATTTTCGAACAAGACAATTGTTAGTGTTTGAAACTCAGTTATAATATTAGGAGAAGAATGCTGTAAGGGTCTCCTGGTCCTCGATTTCATTTGGTCTTTTCGGGCAATTTTCGTACCACACGACAAAAATGGACCGAAATTCGTATTTTCAGACCAGACGATGGCTAGTGTTTGAAATCTGGCGTGAAACCCGAATCACAGTTATAAATATTGGAGAAGAATGCTATAAGCGTCTCTTGGTCCTCGATTTTATCTGGACTTTGCGGGCGATTTTCGTATCCCTCGACCAAAATCAACTAAATTCTGTATTTCCAGACCAGACTTTGGCTAATGTTTGAAATCTAGTGCGGAACTCGAAACACATTTATAAATTTTTGAGATGAATGCTATAAGGGTCTCCCAGTCCTAGATTTCCTCTGGACATTTCGGGCGACTTTCGGACCATCCAACTAAAATGGACCGAAATCAGTATTTTCGAACAAGACGATGGATAGCGTTTGAAATTTGACATGGAACCCGAAATACAGTTATAAATTTAGAAGAAGAATGCTATAAGGGTCTCTCGGTCCTCGATTTCATCTGGACTTTTCGTGTGATTTTCGTACTACCCGACTAAAATGGATCGAAATCCGTATTTTGGAACAGTACGATGGCTAGTTTTAGAAGAAGAATCCTATCAGGGTCTCCAAGTCCTCGATTTCATCTGGACTTTTTGGGCGATTTTCTTACTCCTCGAAAAAAATGGACCGAAATCTATTATTCGGACCAGATGATGAAAAGTGTTTGAGATCTGATGCGGAATCTGAAACAATGTTATAAATTTAGGAGAAGAACGTTGTAAGGGTCTCCCGATCCTCGATTTCTTCTGGACTTTTCGGGGGATTTTCGTACCGCTCGACAGAACTGGACCAAAATCCGTATTTTCGGACCAAACGATGGCTAGTGTTTGAAATATGACGCGGAACCCGAAGCATAGTTATAAATTTTGGAGAAGAATGCTACTAGGGTTTCCCAGTCATCGATTTCATCTGGACTTTTCAGGCGATTTTCGTACCATCGACAAAAAAAGACCGTAATTCGTATTTTTGAAAATGACTATGGCTAGTGTTTGAAATCTGACACGAAACCTGAAACACAATTATAAATTTTGGAGAAGAATGATATAAGGGTCTCCCGGTCCTAGATTTCATTTGGACTTTTCGCACGATTTTCGTGCCACCCGACTAAACTGGACCGAAATTCTTATTTTTGAACAAAACGATGGCTAGTGTTTGAAATCTAACGCGGAACCCGAAACACAGATAAAAATATAGAAGAAGAATGCTATAAAGGTCTCTCGGTCATAGATTTCATTAGGACTTTTCCGGCTATTTTCGTACCACCCGACTTAAATGGACTAAAATTCGTATTTTCAAACAAAACGTAGATTATTGTTTGAAATTTGGCGCGGAACCCAAAACATAGTTATAAATTTTGGAGAAGAATGCTACAAGGGTCTCCCGGTCTTCGATTTCATTTGGACTTTTCGGGCGATTTTCATACCACCTAACTAAAATGGACCAAAATTCGTATTTTCGGACCAGACGATGACTAGTGTTTAAAATCAGGCACAGAGCCCGAAAAATAGTTATAAATTTTGGAGAAGAATGTTATAAGGGACCAAAAAATAGTCATACCACCTAACTAAAATGGACCGAAATTCGTGTTTTCGAATAAAATGATGGTTAGTGTTTGAAATATGTCGCGGAACCTGAAACACAATTATAAATTTTGGCGAAGAATGCTATAAAGGTCTTCAAATTTTGGAGAAGAATGTTATAAGGGTCTCCCAGTCCTCGATTTCATCTGGACTTTTCGGGCGATTTTCATACCGCTAGACTAAAATGGATTGAAATCTGTATTTTTAGACCAGCAATGGCTAGTGCTTGAAATTTGACAAGGTACCCGAAATACAGTTATAAATTTAGAAGAAGAATGCTATAAGGGTCTCTCGGTCGTCAATTTCATCTAGACTTTTCGCGCGATTTTCGTACCCGTCGACAAAAATGGACCAAAATCTATATTTTCGGGCTAGTGTTTGAAATCTAGTAATAATTTTGTGCTTGTGGACCGAATTATGTATTTTTGAACCAGAAGAGGGCTAGTCTCCGAAATTTGACGCAGAACCTGAAACTCAATTATAAATTTACGAGAAGAATCTTCTCCTCGATTTCGTGCGGACATTTCGGACAATTTTTGCACCCCTCGACAAAAATGGACCAAAATCGGCATTTTCAGACCAGACGATAGTTAGTGTTTGAAATCTGCCGCGGAACCCGAAACACAGTTATAAATTTTGGATAAGAATGCTATAAGGGTTTCCCGGTCCTCGATTTCATCTGAACTTTTCGGGCGATTTTCATACCTACCGACAAAAATGGACCGAAATCAGTATTTCCTGAAAACAGACGAGGGCTAGTGTTTGAAATTTGACCCGAATCTCGAAACACAATTATAATTTTTGGAGAAGAATGTTGTGAGGGTCTCCCAGTCCTCGATTTGATCTGGACTTTTCGGGCGATTTTCATACCACCCGAAAAAAATAGACCGCAACCAGTATTTCCAGACCAAACGAGGGCTAGTGTTTGAAATTTGACGCGGAACCTAAAACATAGTTATTCATTTTTTAGAAGAACGCTATAAGGGTCTCCTGGTCCGCGATTTCATCTGGAATTTTCTGTCGATTTTCATACCACTTGACTAAAATGGATCGAAATCCGTATTTTTGGACCAGACGATGGCTAGTGTTTGAAATTTGACATGGAACCCGGAATAAAGTTATAAATTTAGAAGAAGAATGTTATAAGGGTCTCTCGATCGTCGATTTCATCTGGACTTTTCAAGCGATTTCCGTACCCCTCGACAAAAATGGACCAAAATCTATATTTTCAGACCCGACGATGGCTAATGTTTGAAATATGACACGGAATCCGAAATATTGTTATATATTTAGGAGAAGAATGCTACCAGGGTCTCCTGATACTCGATTTCATTTGGTATTTTCGGGTGATTATCGTACCGTTCGACTAAAATGGACCGAAATTCGTATTTTTTTACCAACCAATGGCTAGTGTTTGAAATTTGCTACGGAAATCGGAACACAGTTTTAAATTTAGGAGAAGAATGATATAAGGGTCTCTCGGCCCTCGATTTCATCTGGACTTTGCATGCGATTTTTTTACCGCTCGACAAAAAATGATCGAAATCTATATTTTTGGACCAGATGACGGCAAGTGTTTGAAATCTGGCGCGGAACCTAAAAGCAAGTAATAAATTTTGGAGAAGAATGCTATCATGGTCTCCCAGTCATCGGTTTCATCTGGACTTTTCGGGTGATTTTCGGACCACCCAACAAAAAATAGACGGAAATCCGTATTTTCACCCAAGATGATTGCAAGTGTTTGTAATATGGCGCGAAACCCGAAACACAGTTATAAATGTTGGAGAAGAATGCTAATAGGGTCTCTTGGTCATCGATTTCATACGGACTTTTCGGGCGATTTTCTTATCCCTTGACAAAAATGGATTAAAATCTGTATTTTTGGACCAGACTTGGCTAGTTTTTGAAATCTAGCGCGGAACTCAAAACACATTTATAAAAGGTACGATAGTATTTGGGTTATTGTGGATAGATTAACTAAATATGCTCACTTTATTCCATTAAACATAACTTATTCTATGGAAAGGTTAGCTGAAATATACATAAAGGAAATTGTGAAGTTGCATGGAATACCATCAAGTGTAGTCTCAGACAGAGACCCTAGGTTTACCTCTAAGTTTTGGCAAGGGTTAGACTGAGCGAACCAATCAATCCCTAGTAGACTTGTTGAGAACTTGTGTGTTGGAACAAAATGGAAGTTGGGATAGCTTTTTGCCACTTATAGAGTTTACCTATAACAATAGTTTCCACTCTAACATTGAAATGACCCCTTTTGAGGCGTTGTATGGAAGATGGTTTGAGACGAGTGATAACCTTGTGTTAGGACCTGCGATTGTTCAACAGACTACTGGTAAAGTAAAAATAATTCAGGAAAAGATGAGAGCATCTCAGAGTAGGCAAAAGATACCATGATAAAAGAAGCAAAAACCTCGAATTTCAAGAAAGTGATCATGTATTTCTGAGAGTTACTCCAACAACTGGGGTTGGTCGGGCATTAAAAATGCAAAAGCTTACTCCTCGGTTTATAGGACCTTACCAGATTCTTAAACGTCACGGTAACGTGGCATGTCAGATCGCGTTACCTCCTTCTCTTTCTAATCTTCATAGTGTCTTTCATGTGTCTCAACTTCGCAATTACATTTTCGATCCCTCACACGTGATTGAGTCAAACAAGGTCCAAATAAAAGAGAATCTAACTTTTGAGACCTTACCGCTACGGATTGAGGACCAAAAGACCAAAGAATTAAGGGGTAAGACGATTTCATTGGTTAAGGTTGTCTGGGGAGGTGCTACTGGTGAAAGTGCTACGTGGGAAGTCCAAATCCAGATGCGCGATTCTTATCCAGAACTGTTTCTGTCAGGTAAATTTAGAGGACATAATTTTCTTCAACAGGGGGAGAAATGTAACACCCCAATTTCTCATTACCTTATTTTAGTAGTATAATGATACACTACTATTATTATATCAATGTTAATATGTTTTCTAATTTCTTTAGGCGTGTCTGTGTGTTTGCCTTAGTAATTGATTTAAAGCATTAATATTAACTATGTTTAACCTACAAAAATAAATAAAATAATATATAATAATCCAAATAAATAATAATAATAATAATAATAATAATAATAATAATAACCTAGGCTAATACTAGGTATATATATAGAGGAGCGCTAGTTCTCACATTAGGAAGCAGAGGTTAGCACAGAGCCGCCTTTTATCATCACCAAAACCATAAGGTATTCTTCCTCTCTGTATCTTGATCGAAACATGTAGTAGTAAAAGGAAGATTTTTTTAGTGCTAATATGAGTATTCCCTTTTAATTATAATAACAATTTCCTTCCATTTGAACTATATTCCTGAAGCAATGTTTTCACAAATTTAGCGGCGATAGCAAA
>NC_021162.2:10790779-10793928 GCF_000331145.2 Cicer arietinum
TTATTTTATTATTTATTTATTCATTTACTAATTTATTTATTTATCATTTATTTTATTTTATTATTTATTTATTTATTTATTTATTTATTTATTTATTTATTTATTTATTTATTTATTTATTTATTTATTTATTTATTTATTTATTTATTTATTTATTTATTTATTTATTTATTTATTTATTTATTTATTTATTTATTTATTTATTTATTTATTTATTTATTTATTTATTTTTTATTTTATTTTATTATTTATTTATTTATTTATTTATTTATTTATTTATTTATTCATTTATTTATAGTAAGTAATTTATTTGTATTTGGTGGTTGTGTGGCTATAATTCCCTCGCAGACTATTAGAGACGACGACCGACAAAGAAACGACCCGTTAGCATATCAGATTAATTGGACGAAATCTTCAGTCGAGGTAAGGGGTGAGATGAGGTTCGATTTTATGAGTATAAAATAACGTGAGATGAACGGGAATGCTGAAATTCCCAGATGTTCATTCGGGGCTTACTACATACAGTTGAGCCCTATTGAGTTATAATAATTAATTAATAAAATGTGAATGGTAATAGTGAGGACTAAAATATAATTTAGCAACCTATAGAATTGCCGTGAATTTATTTATATCAAGATTGGATGCCGTCTGATTTTATGAATACTATGTTGATTGTTACTGTGTGAATGAGATGTACTGGAGTGTTCTTGCTACTTGAATGAAATTATGATATTACTTGAATGTGCAAGTTGTTTGATCTTTTATTTTGTTATTGATAAGACTAGATGAGGCATTGTGACTGATATATATATATAATGATGAATGTGGTGAAGTCAAACTGAAATTTATTGGGTTGTGATTTTGGAGTTAGACCTATTTTGTCATCATATAGGGAGGGTTTGACAAACCTAGTGATTCAGGGAAGTAAAACTGAATGAGCGTGATCGTGGAGGGCTACAGTCGAACTGTAAGGTAAGACTGAAAGACCTTTGGGTACCTCTAGTGGGGAATTCATAAGTGGATTAGTGGGTTATTCCCTAAGGTCGGGAGCTACCGTGCAACACAAGAGTACCCCGACCGTCGCGTATATGTGTCTCGGGTTGAGTTGAGGGGATCTATGAGGACTTGGCCATTCATGAACTGTTTGTCCGCTCTTGTAGTGGCATAGTAGCAGGCCTCCTAGCCAAGTACTTCAGAGTAGAATGGTACCAAATGATGAAGTATAGAGTATAGGACATGCATAACATTTCATCCTTGTGATTGCCTTATTGTGAATGAATTTGATGAATCGTTGATATTATACACTTGACTGCTTTTGAGGTTGTCATAATTTGATTGCTTGCGTGTTCTCCTCGTGTATTTTATACTGTTACATAATTTCGATACTCACCCCTCGTTGTTTGTGTTTGGCATTTGCAACGGACGCAGACGAGTTGTAAGTTGAAGGTAATGACTAGTACCATCAGAGAGGTGGAAGCCATCATGTCTTGGAGACTCTTATTATATGCATTGTGTTGATGTTATTTTGAGCATTTTTATTTTGGGTATTCCCGCTCTTATAGTGACATCGGGTTGGGACTACATTTGCACTTAATTTAAAACATAAGTGTGTGTACTTCAAAAAGGATTATGTTGTCTGATATTGTGATTTCATGTTGTTAAGTGGATGGAACCATTGAATTTATTTGACGTGTTTAGGATTATGTGATAGTCTTTATCTTAATAATAAATAAATATGTTTGGAAGTTTTTATATTTAGTTATTTGAAGTTCGCAGTTTTAAAAATATGAAAAAATTAAATTTGTTTTATTTGGGGATTAGCGTGTCACAGTACAAAAATTGCCCGAAAAGTCCACATGAAATCGAGGACCAGGAGACCCTTATAGCATTCTTCTCCAAAATTTATAATTGTGTTTCGGGTTCCAAATCAGATTTTAAACACTAGTTATCATCTAGTCCGAAAATAAGGATTTCATTCCATTTCTGTTGGGTGGTACGAAAATCGCCAGAAAAGTCAAGATGATATCGAGGACTGGGAGAACCATATAGCATTCTTCTCCTAACTTTATAATTGTGTTTCAGGTTCCACGTCAGATTTCAAACACTAGCCATCGATTTGTCTGAAAATACCAATTTCATTCCATTTTTGTCGTGTGGTACGAAAATCGCTTGAAAACTCCAGATGAAATCGAAGATATGGAGACCCTTAGAGCATTATTCTCCTAAATTTATAATTGTGTTTCCGGTTATGCGTCAAATCTCAAACACTAGCCATTTTCTAGTTCGAAAATACATATTTTGGTCCCTTTTTGTTGGGTGGTACGAAAATCGATCGAAAAGCCCAGATAAAATCAAGGATCGAGAGACCATTATAGCATTCTTCTACTAAATTGATAAATGTGTTTTGGGTTCTGCGTTAGATTTCAAATACTACCTATCGTCTGGGCCCAAGATACAGATTTCAGTCCATTTTTGTCTGGTGGTACGAAAATCGCCCGAAAAGTCCAAATAAAATCGAGGACCGAGAGACCCTTATTGCATTCTTCTACTAATTTTATAACACTGTCTCAGGTTCCACATCATATTTTAAACATTTACCATCGTGTGGTCCAAAAATACGGATTTCAGTCCATTTTTGTCGGATAATACGAAAATCTCCCAAAAAGTTCAGATTATATCGAGGACTAGGAGACCCTTATAGAAATATTTTCCTAACTTTAAAATTGTGTTTCAGGTTCCGCGTTAGATTACAAACACTAGCTATCGTTTCCTCCGAAAATATGGATTTCGGTCAATTTTTGTCGTGTGGTACCAAAATCGCCTAAAAACTCCATATGAAATCGAAGACCTGGAGACCCTTATAGTATTTTTTCTCTTAAATTTATAACTTATTTTCGAGTTTCGTGTCAGATTTCGAACACTAGCCAACGTCTGGTCCAGAAATAAGGATTTCAATCCATTTATGTCTTGTGGTACGAAAGTCGGCCAAAAAGTCTAGATGAAATCGCAACTTGGAGACTCTTATATCATTCTTCTCCTAAATTTATTACTGTGATTTGGGTTCCGTGTCAGTTTTCAAATACTAGCCACCATTTGGTCCGAAAATACGTATTTTGGTTCGTTTTTGTTGGTTGGTACGAAAATCGCCC
>NC_021162.2:10794396-10795876 GCF_000331145.2 Cicer arietinum
AAAAATCGCCCAAACTGTTCAGATGAAATTGAGGACCCGGAAACCCTTAAAGCATTATTCTCCTAAATTTATAACTGTTGTTTCTAGTTCAGGATTAGATTTCAAACACTAGCCATTGTCTTGTCTGAAAATACGGATTTCGGTCCATTTTTGTTAGATGGTACGAAAATCGCATGAAAAGTCCAAATGAAATCGAGGACCTAGAGACTCTTGAAGAATTTCTCTCCTAGATTTATAACTGCGGTTCGGGTTCCACGTTAAATTTCCAACACCAGCCATCGTTTGGTCCAAAAATACAAATTTCGATTAATTTTTGTAGGGTGGTATGAAAATCACTCGAAAAGTCCAGATGAAATCGACGATCTGGAGACCCTTATAGTGTTCTTTTCATAAATTTATAGTTGTCTTTCAAGTTCCGCATTAGATTTCCGTCCATTTTTGTCCCTTAAAGGATTCTTCTCCTAAATTTATAATTGTCTTTTGGGTTCCACGAAATTTTCTAAACACTGGCCAACGTCTGGTCAAACAATACGGATTTCAATCCATCTTTATCTAGTGGTACAAAAATCCCCCAAAAAGTCTAGATGAAATTGAGGACCGGTATACCCTTGTAACATTCTTCTCCTAAATTTATATTTGTGTTTCGGGTTCAGCGTCATATTTCAAACACTAGCCATCGTCTATTCTGAAAATACAGATTATGTTCCATTTTGGTCTGGTGGTACGAATATCGCCAGAAAAGTCCAGATGAAATCGAGGACCGGGAGACCCTTGTAGAATTCTTCTCATACATTTATAACTCTGTTTTGGGTTCCACATTTGATTTCTAAAACTAGCCATCATTTGGTCTGAAAATATGGATTTTGATCTATTTTGTAGGGTGGTGCGATAAATGCCCGAAAAGTCCATATGAAATCGAGGACCGGGATACCCTTATAGCATTCTTCTCCTAAATCTATAAATGTGTTTCGGGTTCCACGATAGATTTCAAACACTAGCTATCGTTTGGTCCAAAAATACGGATTTCAATCCGCATTTGTCCGGTGGTACGAAAATCGTTCGAAAATGCCAAATGAAATCGAGGACCCGGAGACCCCAACATTCTTCTCCTAAATTAATCACTGTGTTTCAGGTTTCGCGACAGATATTAATCACTTGCCATCGCCTAAACACGAAATCCTAAATCCTAATCCCTAAACGTGATTTCTTAAACCCTAAACAGGATTTTTTTAAACCCTAAACATCCTAACACACTAAACCCTAATAAAATAGAGTTGACAATTAAAGATGTATTTATAATTTCCACAACTAAACCCTAAACATCCTAACACACAACTCTATTGTATTATATGTTATTATTATCTTCCTTATGAATTAAAACTATAAAACGAAGATAGTAATAACATATAGGCTAAATACCACTTGTGGTCCCTTAACTTTATTTTAGTTTAACGTTTTAGTCATTTATCTTCTTTTTTTT
>NC_021162.2:10796725-10810801 GCF_000331145.2 Cicer arietinum
CAAATAAATTAATAATAACATATTTATTTGACAACTCAATTTTATTATATGTTATTATTATTTTCGTTATATAGTTGTACTTCATAACGAAGATAATAATCACATTTAATAAAATAGAATTGTCAAACAAAATGTATTAACAAAGATAATAATAACATATAATAAAATAGAGTTGTCAAATAAAGTAATAATTACATCTTTATTTGACAACTCAATTTTGTTATATGTTTTTATTATATGTTATTATTATCTTCATTTTAATGTTTGCTTGCATAAGGAAGATAGTAATAACATATAATAAAATAGAGTTCTCACATAAATATATAATTATTTCTTTATTTGATAATTCTATTTTATTATATGTTATTATTATCTTTGTTTTATAGTTTGACTTCATAAAGAAGATAGTAATAATATATAATAAAATAGAGTTGTCAAATAAATATGTAATTATTACTTTATTTAATAACTCTAATTTATTATATGTTATTATTATCTTCGTCTTATAGTTTTACTTCATATCAAATATGATAATAACATATAGTAAAACAGAGTTGTCAAATAAAGTAATAATTATATATTCATTTGACAACTCTATTTTTTTAGGGTTTAGTGTGTTAGGTTGTTTAGGGTTAAAAAAATATCATGTTTAGGGTTTCAGAAATCACATTTAGGGATTGGGTTTTAGAGTTTAGGGTTGAGGATTTAGAGTTAACAATTTAGGGTTTAGGATTCAGGGTATAAGGTTTAGGATTTAGGGTTTTGGCCTTAAGGTTATGTGTTTAGTATTAAGGGTTATCTTCATAACGAAGAATAACTACACAACAAAGATAATAGTAACATATTATAAAATTAAGTTGTCAAATAAAGATTTAATTAATACTTTATTTGAAAATAATATTTTATTATATATTATTATTATCTTCTTTATGAAAAACAAATACAAAACAAAGATGATAATAACATATAATAAAATAGAGTTGTCAAATAAATATGTAATTATTACATTATTTGACAACTCTATTTTATTATATGTTATTATTATCTTTGTTTTTTAGTTGTATTTAATAACGAAAATAATAATAACGTACAACACAATTGAGCTGTCAAACAAATATGTTTGAAATCTATATATTCGGACCAGACGATGGCTAGTGTTTGAAATCTGACCCGGAATCCGAAACACTGTTATGTATTTTGGAGAAGAATGCTATTAGGGTCTCTCGGTCCTCAATTTCATCTGGTATTTTTGGCTGATTTTTGTACCACTCAACTAAAATGGACCGAAATCCGTATTTACGAACAAGCTGATTGCTAGTGTTTGAAATCTGACGCGGAACCTGAAATTCAGTTATAAATTTAGGAGAAGAATGCTACAAGGGTCTCCCAGTCCTCGATTTCATCTTGGCTTCTCGGGCGATTTTCGTACCACCCAACAAACATGTTCCGAAATCCTTATTTTCGAACAAGACAATTGCTAGTGTTTGAAATCTGAGGCGGAACCCGAAACTCAGTTATAAATTTAGGAGAAGAATGCTATAAAGGTCTCCTGGTCCTCAATTTCATCTGGTCTTTTCAGGCGATTTTTGTACCACCCGACAAAAATGGACCGAAATTCGTATTTTTAGACCTAACGATGGCTAGTGTTTGAAATCTTGCGCGAAACCCGAATAACAGTTATAAATTTTGGAGAAGAATGCTATAAGGGCATCCCGGTCCTCGATTTCATCTGGACTTTTCGAGCAATTTTCGTACCCCACGACAAAATTGGACTAAAATGCTACAATGGTCTTCCAGTCCACGAGCAATTTTCGTACACAATTATAAATTTTGGAAAAGAATGCTACAAGGGTTTTCCAGTTCTAGATTTCATCTGGTCTTTTTGGGCGACTTTTGTACTACCCGACTAAAATGGACCGAAATCCGTATTTTTGAACAAGACGATTGTTAGTGTTTCAAATCTGACGCGGAACTCGAAACACAGTTATAAATTTAGAAGAAGAATGCTATAAGTGTCTCTCGGTCCTCGATTTCATCTGGACTTGTCGTGCGATTTTCGTACTACCCGACTAAATTGGACCGAAATCCGTATATTTGAACAAGACAATGGCTAGTTTTTGAAATCTGACGTGGAACCCGAAACACAATTATAAATTTAGAAGAAGATGTTGAGACAAACTCTATATTTAAAGTTTTGATGAAAATAAACAAAGGTTAACTAAGAAAGTTAATTTTGATTCTAAAATGTTATGTTAATTTAACATGTGTTTTTGAGTGGATTTAATTAAGAACATAATCAAGCAAATCAAGAAAAGACAGCAACAAGATCATTCTGCATCATAACAGAGAATGATCTCCAGCTTCAACAATTGTCCATCACAGCATATTGGTCAAACCTTTTCTATCTCTTTGACAAAGAGTCTGCCCTGGAAATTATTTAGATCTAATCAGTACATGGCAAGGAACAAGTAGGAATCATCCAGACTCAAAAAGGTTATTTGATCTCAAAGATCAAAGGACTCAAAGACAGACAAAAGTCATGATAGTCTGCAAATTCCAAAAATCAAATGTCAAGAAAGTTCGATCAATTTGGGCATATGACAAGACAATTACAAAGGAAATCTAGAACGTTTAAAACGGAAACTCCAGAATGATTATTGAAGCTCAAGAAAGTTCAAAATGACAAACCAAGAACGTTAATCATTCTCCGTTTTCTGCACAATGACAACAACTCTGCTTCTCTCTGATTTGATCTGCAATTCATCTCCAACCTTCTCTAGCTACACTCAAGACTCAAGATAGAGAATGTACCATCCAAGATCAATGAAGAAACGTCAAGAGCACTTTCTAAGAAAGGAAAGAACCCATTTAAATGCTAAACCATTAAAAGTTAAAAAAGCTATTTCAAAGAAGGATTATTTTTATTCTGAAATAATGTTTCAGTAAAAAAAAGCAAAGTCTCTCCAACAGCTCTTGTACCTTCATTCAGTACATCTACAGCCTATAAATAGAAGGCCAATATCCCGATTCAAGGCAAGAAATTCAAGTGCTTCGAAATCCATAATCAATCATATACATACTTGAAATTCTGCAAAAAAACAGAGGCAATCATACTCACTGATTTCTGCGAAACAGTTGCTGTTGTAAGATTAAGAAGGTTCTTCATTTTAAACACTTAGTGGAAAATCTCACAGTGTGAGGACTGGACGTAACCCACGTTGGGTGAACCAGGATAAATCTTTGTGTGGTATTCTCTTTCCTTTCTCCTTCTTTATTATACTGCATTAATCATTTAAGATAAAATAGAAACTGATTTTCTGCTAATTTAAGAACGTTCTCTGTTTTATAACATAAACCAAGAACGTTCTCCGTTTTCTGTTTCATAACCAAGATCATTCTTGAGTTATTTTCTTAAGTTTTAACAGGAATTTTTAAAAGGCATATTTACAATTCAAACCCCCCTTTCTTGTAAATCGACATTGTTACTTTCAATTGGCTCAGAGCTCGGTCTCTAAAAAGTTCAAAAACACCTAACAAGTGTTAGAGAAAAGATCTAGAAGAATGTCGAAAGCAAAATACATTGTTGAAGGAGGATCCTCAAACCTCCATTCTTTGATGGATCAAACTATTACTTTTGGAAAATCAAAATGCAGCTGTTCTTAAAATCTCAAGTCACAGGAATGTGGCGCATCATTACAGATGGAGACTTCACACCAAGGGTTGATCAAGATGATTCAAACTCTGCCTTAAAAAAGGAAGCAGATTGGACAGCAGATGATAAAGCTAAGGTACTTTTAAACTCTAAAGCTCAATTATTCTTATCAGGTGCTTTAAGCAGGGAAGAAAGTTAAAAGGTAGATGAATGCGCAACTGCAAAAGAAGTTTGGGATACATTACAAACTCATCATGAAGGAACAAGCCATGTCAAAGAAACAAGAATAGACATTGGTATAAGGAAATTCGAATTGTTCGAAATGCAAGAAGGAGAAACTATTGATGAAATGTACTCAAGATTCACCACAATAGTAAATGAAATGCGTTCTCTTGGCAAAGCTTATACTGTGCAAGAAAGAGTAAGAAAAATCATGAGGTGCCTTCCAATCATTTGGAGACCAATGGTGACAGCTATAAGTCAAGCCAAGAACCTTGAATCACTGCCTCCTGAAGAACTAATTGGAACACTAAGGGCTCATGAAGTACTGTTGCAAGAAGACAAACCAGTCAAGAAAGGAAAGGCAATAGCACTGAAAGCTTCTCAAGATAATGAACAGGGAGATGAACAGGGAAGAAGAATCAGAAGAAAATGAACAGGGAGATGCTGATGAAATTGCGCTTCTCACAAGAAGAATACAAAGAATGATGAGAAGAAGAGATCAAATCAAAAAAGGATTTCAAAACAAAAAACCTAAAACAGAGATTGACAAGAGTCAAGTCACATGTCTTGGATGCAACAAATTGGGACATTACAAAGCAGAATGTCCATCAAACAGAAATCCACCAAAACGATTTCCCTTCAAAAAGAAATCAATGATGGCAACATGGGATGATTCAGAGGAATCAGAAACTGAAGAAGAAGAAGAAGAAGAAGAAGCCAACATATGCTATGGCAAAAACATAGGAAGAAGAGGTAATAAATTCTGAACCTTGTCACTTATGTCAACAAATGGGAAATGAATTTGATAACTTGTTAAATGACTCAAATCTTCTTATTCCAAAATGTAGTTCTCTGAAAGAACAATTTTATAAAGAGAAAGAAGAAAAAGAAGAAAGTCAGGCTAAAAATAATCTGTTAAAAAATATGATTCAAGAATTGAAAGAAACAAAATTTTTTGAAAGTCAAAAATGTCAAGAATGTTCTGCACTACAAACCGAGAACGTTCGACTTAAAAATGAAAATGAACTTCTCAAAACAGATTTACTAAACTTCATTAAAGCCACTGAAACCTTTCATAACATAATGGGATCTCAAATTGGAATTTTTGATAAAGCCGGTCTTGGTTTCAATCAAACCCAAAAAACCAAACTCTATGAAAACTTCTTTGTCCGAGAAAGAAAGGAAGAAAAATGCAAGACTAGATGCTCATATTGTAAAAAACTTGGACATCTGGAATTTGCTTGCTACTTTAGAAAAAGAGATGAAAAAATTGAAAGAAAGAGTTTTTTTAAAAAGGAGAATCATTCTGTCAAAATTGTGTCAAAGAAACAGCAAAACGGAGAACATTCTCCAGGTTGGCTCCCAAACGGAGAAAGTTCAAAATTACAAGTTGTACGTTTTGAAAACTCTTTTAAACCAAAGCTCAAATCTTTTAAATCCTATACTGTTAAACCCATTTCAAAACCAACAACTAACAACACAACTGTTTCTAAAAAGGGAATGATATACCACTTAAAAACTAACTCTCAAGGACCCAAAACAAAGTGGGTACCTAAGACTGAAATAATATCGCATGCAGGTTGGTTTTCAAAATACAAAGAGAAAGCCTTGGTTCTTGGACATTGGCTGTTCAAGGCACATGATAGGAGATAGAAACTGTTTCATAACCTTCATCAAGAAGGATGGTGGTTCAATCACATTTGGAAATGATGATCAAGCTCAAATTAAAGGTAATGGAACCATTGGTAAGACAAACTCTTCTCAAATAAATGATGTTCAATATGTGGAAGGTTTAAAACACAATCTACTAAGCATAAGTCAGTTATGTGACAATGGATGCGAAGTCGTTTTCAAGCCAAAGGTATGTGAAATCAAGAAAGCTAAAACTGGAGAAATTCTGTTTTCTGGAAAACGAAAGAAAAAGTTATATGTTTTATATCTTGAACAATTACCTGAGGAATCATGCTTTATATCAATCAATAAAGATAAATGGATTTGGCATAAAAGGGCTGGACATATCAGCATGAAAACGATTTCAAAAATCTCCAAACTTGATCTTGTTAGAGGCTTACCAAAACTTAATTTTGAGAAAGATAAAATTTGTGAAGCTTGTGCAAAAGGTAAGCAAGTCAAAAGTAGCTTTCATACAAAAGATTTTGTAACAACAAAAAGAACTCTTGAACTACTTCACATAGATTTATTCGGGCCTGTCAAAACAACAAGTCTAGGAGGAATGAAATATGGGTTTGTTATTGTTGATGATTTCTTAAGATTTACATGGGTTCAATTTTTAAAACAAAAAGATGATGCATTTGAATCATTCAAAACATTTTATAAAAAAGTGCAGAATGAAAAAGACTCCATCATCATCTCTGTAAGGAGTGATCATGGAGGAGAATTCATAAATACTTCATTCAAAAACGTTTTTGATGAACTCGGTATATCTCACAATCTTTCATGCGCAAGAACTCCACAACAAAATGGAGTTGTGTTGTTTAATATGATCTATATTGTTTAAAAACGTGTATGAAAGTCTTTTTAAAAGTTCAACAAGATTGATAATCAATTTAACAAAAGAACACTTTTATTAAACTAATGATCAATCACGGTGCCAAGGAATTGATTCTAAGCGAAGGTTCACACTTACATGTATTGACCAATTACTAGTTCAGCACATACAATAATTGTTTTACAAATTAATCAAGATACAAGCATGCAATCAAGATTAATCATACAATGATAATAAAGAGTAAGGGATAGAGAGAAGTGCACCACGATTTTTATACTGGTTCAGCCGTCTATCAGACGACCTACGTCCAGTTCCGAAACTAAACAATTTCGCCCTTTTTTTAATAGAATCTTTTAGAGTGTTTTACAGATGTTCCAGCCCTCCCGGCCTATCAATCTTAAAACTCTCTCTCTCTATTGTTGGAAAAATATGACTTCTTTCGATTAAGATTAAGAGAATTAAGATCAAATCCAACGTGTTCAATTTTAATTCAAATGTTAACAATGCAAGATTCATACAATATGTGCACAGCGGAAATATAACATAGCATACAAGATCAACATAAAAGTAAAAAGATAAGAGATAGAGAGAAGCACACCAAGATTTATCCTGGTTCAGCTGTCAGTATGACAGCCTACATCCAGTCATGGTCCATAAGGGCTTCCTTAATGTTTTTGGGTTCTATTTGAGAAACAAAGGCAGTAAGGTTGCAAAATTCTCTTACAGATTTTCTGGTTGAAACTCCTTTTGAGATCTCTCCAATAATGTTGTCTATAGGATGGTTTTTCGTGAACTTCCATTCTTTGGGTAAATCATCTTCCCTAATAGGTTCTACACAGTCAAGGTTGGCTGGAGGTACAGGTTCACTAGGTTCTATTGGTTCAGATTCTACAATATCATCCAATGAGTTACCAGCTATAGAAGGAGTTTTGTTCAAGTTTTCAGCAAACATTTCATCAAACTTAACATGAACAGATTCCTCTATAGTTTTGGTTCTTTTATTGTAGATTCTATAGGCCTTACTAGACTGGGAATAACCTAGAAAGATACCCTCATCTGCCTCAAGATCAAACTTACCTAGATGTTCTTTACCATTGTTTAAAACAAAGCACTTACACCCAAAGACCCTGAAGTAGGAGATGTTTGGTTTTCTACCCTTGTATAACTCATAGGGAGTCTTTCTAAGTATAGGCCTAATAAGAACCCTATTCACTACATGAGTAGCAGTGTTTATGGCATCAGCCCAAAAGTATTTAGGAAGGTTAGAGTCCTTAAGCATGGTCCTAGCAAGTTCCTCTAAGGATCTATTCTTCCTCTCTACTACTCCATTTTGCTGTGGAGTTCTAGGGGCTGAATATATGTGTTGGATACCATGATGTTCACAATAGGTTTGAAAAGAATCATTTTGGAATTCACCTCCATGATCACTTTTAATGGATATGATTTTCTGGTTATTCTCATTTTGAACCAAAGTAGCAAATTTCTTAAAAGTTGAGAATGCCTCACTCTTGTGAGTCAGAAAATATGTCCATGTGAACCTAGTGTAATCATCTACCAGCACATATCCATATAGGTTCCCTCCAAAGCTTCTAACCTAAGATGGACCAAACAAGTCCATGTGTACCAACTCTAAGACCCTATTGGTTTGAACTAAGTCTATAGGGGGGAAAGAAGACTTAACTAGCTTACTCCTCTCACAGGAGTCACATAACCTATCCTTAGAAAACTTCCTATTTGGGAGACCGAGGACTAACTGCTTACTAACTAGTCTGTTCAAGTGGTCCATATGAATATCAGCCACTCTCTTATGCCACAGCCAATTCTCATCAGCATTAGATAATAAGCAACATATATCACTTGCAGGTAAGGAATCAAAATCTATCATGTAAGTATTGTTAACTCTTTTACCTGTCAATTTCATACCTTTAACTTCCTTATGCTCAAGTGTGCAAGCCATAGAAGTAAAGTGTACCTGGAATTCTTTGTCACACAGCTGACTTATACTTAACAAGTTGTGCTTTAGATCCTTGACATACATAACATCTTTAATCACTGTAGATGATTTGTTTCCAATGTCTCCAAAGCCTAGGATTTTCCCTTTGTTATTGTCACCATATTTGACAAAGTCTCATTCCTTTAAGTTCAGAGACAAGAACATTGACTTGTCTCCAGTCATATGCTTGGAGCATCCACTGTCCTGATACCATGATTGATTCCTGGATGCCAAGCATATCTGCAAAAAATGAATCAAGTTTTGGATTTAGGTACCCAATTCAAATTGGGTCCTGGGGGGTTAGTTTCAAATGCTTGTGTCTTAACTTTCCAAATTTGTTTCCATCCTCTGTTGGCAAGTTTTTTCAGTTTGCAATTGAAAACCATATGTCCCTTTTTGCAACAAAAATGACATACAACAGCAGGGGATGAATTCAGATTTGGTCCAGTAAAGTTATCATGCATTTGTTTAGATTTAACAAACTTCTGATGCTCTTTAACATGCATGTGTTGTTTATAGCCAAGTCCAGATTTAACATTTAGATTTCTTTGATTTCTAAGAAGTCTATCTAAGTTGTTTTTGCCACTATTAAACTTAGCTACATCACATTTCAGTTCATGAGTTTCCTTTTTCAGATTTTCATTTATGTCTTTAAGAGACTCATGCTTCAGATTGATTTCATCTTACAACATGCATTTTTCTTCTAGCATTTTCTTAGTACTGATTAATTGTTTGAGAACACTAACATATTTAGCATGCAGTTCATTAAAGGCATCATGCAGTTCATCATACGATGGATTAGAAGTTGTACTTACTTCACTGTCAGATTCTGAGTTAGTATTTGCCATGAGACACAGGTTGGCTTGTTCATCTTCTGAATCTTCTGATGAATCTTCATCATTGTCGTTCCAGGAAATGTAAGCTTTTCTGGTTGAAGGTTGTTGATCCTTTCCTTTAGTCTTTACAGGCTTGTTTTTGTTCTGCAGTTTATAACACTTAGATCTGATGTGGTCTATTTTACCACATTCATAGCAAGTTATGACTTCGCTATCATTGGTATCACTCTTGCTGAAGCCTTTACTCTTTGAATTTTGTGGTTTTCTTGACTGGCTTCCTTTCTTTTTCAGTAATTTCTTGAATTTTCTGACCAACATACCTATCTCAGGCTCTTCATTAGATTCACTTTTTGAATCATCAGTATCTGGTTCAGATTTTGTTTTGTGAGTCTAAGCCTTCAGTGAAAGTCCTTTGCTTTTCCTGGTAGATTGTTCTGACTAATTCAATCTGTGCAATTCCGTCTCATGTTCCCCGAGTTTTCCAAATAATGTTGCAATGGTCAAGTTTGCCAGGTCCTTTGATTCAGCAATGGCAGTTATCTTGGGTTGCCATTCCCTTGTTAGACACCTCATTACTTTTCCTATTTGTTGCTCATTGTCCACAGTTTTTCCTAGAGCATGAAGATTGTTGATGATGTGTGTAAACCTTGTTTGTAGGTCACTGATTGATTCATCCTTCTTCATGTTGAACAATTCATACTCATGCATGAGAGTATTTCTATTTGGCAACCACTGTATCCCAGAGTTTCTCAACAAACTCTTCCAAGATCACAGTGAAGCTTCTTCTTGATGAGCCCTCTCAACAATGAAGATAACTACCAGTTTTACTACTGGATTTTGATCAGTTCTTTCTTTACAGAGTGTTTGTTCAGTTCAATCGATTTCCTAATCGATTGATACCAAACTTGTTTCAAAGGAATTTTTCACAATGGATTGTCTAATCGATTGTGTTTGTCACAGACCATGTTCCTTATAAAATTTTATTTACGCAATCGATTAGCGTATTAAATGGCTTGGCTCTGTGACTTGCGCAATCGATTTGTCAATCGATGTATCTAATTAGTTTTAGTCTTTTTCATTAAACAATCGATGTGCCAATCGATTAGGGTGCTAAACAGCTTGCCTCTGACTTGCATAGTTTTTATCAATGATTGTGTCAGTCGATTGCCTAATCGATTGTGTAATCAAAGACTACACACTTTCATACAACCCTTTTACAGAATCGATTGTCTAATCGATTTGCTCAGTAGATTTTCCAGCTTTTGTTGATTTCTTGAGTTCCAAGCAATTGTCTCAAGTATGTAGGGTTGAATTGTTGTTCCTGAAATCTTACTCAGTTAAAATGTTAGATTTATCACATAATGTATGAACATTGTATGTTTGTTAATTATGTCAAAATTAGGATTAATGGGACCTAAGTCCAACAAGTTGTTGAAAGAAAGAATAGAACACTACAAGAAATGGCAAGAACTATTTTAGAATAATCAAATGTTGAAAGATACTTTTGGGCAGAAGCCATAATTTTCTCGAAGAATCAAATGTTGAAAGATACTTTTGGGCAGAAGCCATAATTATCAGAAAAATCATCAACAAAACTCCATACGAAATCTGGAAAAACAGAAAACCAAACATCTCTTACTTTCATATTTTTGGGTGTTATTGTTACATTTTAAACAACAAAGATCTTATTGGAAAATTTGATGCAAAATCCGACAAAGCAATCTTTCTTGGATACTCAACCGAATCTAAAGGTTATAGAGTGTTCAATTTGAGAACTAACGTTGTTGAAATTAGTATGCATATATTGCTTGATGAATTTGATGACTTAGACATAAGCAAAAAGGACGAGGAAGAAGAAACTCCAATTGAAACACAACAGCAAAACAGTCTGCAGAAAACAGAGATTGATAAACAATCTCTGTTTCATTCTCCACCAAAAAGCTGGAAAACAATTGGAGATCATCCTCAAACTCAGATTATTGGAGACAGGGATGATGGAATCAGAACCAGAAAATCATTCAAGAATGATGAAGACAACATGGCAATGATATCTCAGATTGAACCAAAGTCAATCAAAGATGCTATTACTGATCAGTCTTGGGTAAATGCCATGAAGGAAGAACTACTGCAGTTTGAGAAAAATGAAGTTTGGACTCTAGTACCAAATCCATTAGATCAAACAGTTATTGGCACTAGATGGGTATTCAGAAACAAACTTGATGAAGAAGGTAAGCTTGTTAGAAACAAAGCAAGATTAGTAGCTCAAGGCTACAATCAACAAGAAGGTATAGACTATGATGAAACCTTTGCTCTAGTTGCAAGGTTAGAAGCTATTCGAATACTTCTTGCATATGCATCTCATAAACTTATCAAACTGTTTCAAATGGATGTGAAAAGTGCTTTCTTAAACGGTTTTTTAAACGAACAGGTGTATGTAAAACAACCCCCAGGTTTCGAAAGCCAATCAAAACCAAATCATGTTTTCAAACTTACCAAAGCACTATATGGCTTAAAGCAAGCACCAAGGGCTTGGTATGAACGGCTGAGTTCATTTCTAATTAAAAACAATTTTCAAAGAGGAAAAATCGATACTACTTTATTTAAGAAAACAGAGGGAAATGAATTACTCATTGTTCAAGTATATGTGGATGATATCATTCTTGGATCAACAAATGAAAAATTGTGTGAAAATTTCTCAAAATTTATGCAAAGTGAATTTGAAATGAGCATGATGGGTGAATTAAGATACTTTCTTGGCTTACAAATCAAAAAATATGAAAAAGGTATTTTTATTTGTCAAGAAAAGTACATCAAAGATCTATTGATCAAATATAAAATGAATGAGTCAAAAATTATGACAACTCCCATGCATCCATCTACTTCCTTGGAAAAGGATGAAAATGGCAAATCCGTTTCTGATAAAGAATATCGAGGAATGATTGGTTCCTTGTTGTATCTAACTGCTAGCAGACCAGATATTGTATTCGCAGTAGGATTGTGTGCTCGATTTCAATCAGCGCCAAAAGAATTCCATTTAACAGCAGTAAAACGCATATTTAGATATCTTGTTGGAACAACTAATCTTGGTCTTTGGTGTAGAAAAGGTTCACATTTTGATACTATAGCATACTGTGATGCTGATTATGCTGGAGACAAAGTTGAAAGAAAAAGCACAAGTGGAGCATGTCAGTTCTTAGGCGAAACATTAATCAGTTAGTCGTGCAGAAAACAGAACACCATAGCACTATCCACAACTGAGGCCGAATACTTTTCAGCAGCAAACTGCTGTTCACAAGTTTTGTGGATTAAAAACCAACTTCAAGATTACTCTGTAAGCTATTCTAGTATTCCAATTTATTGTGATAATACAAGTGCTATAAATTTGTCCAAAAATCCAATTCAGCATTCTAGATCAAAACATATTGAAATAAAGCATCATTCCATTCGTGATCATGTCAATAAGAACGATGTTGAATTAATCTTTGTTGATACTCAAAATCAACTTGTTGACATTTTTACAAAGCCTCTTGTGGAGGATAGTTTCAATTCAATCAAAGAAAAACTGAGAATCATGAAAAATCCAGAAAACTCTGGTTAAAATCTGCTTCTGCAGAAAACGGAGATCGTTTATCAGTCCTCGTTTCGCGACTCATCATTCTCTGTTTTGGAAAAAGCAACAGTCTGCTTTTCCCTCTCAACAGTCTGCTTTGGAAAACTATTTTTCTTCTCACCTTCTTTTCCCCAAAAGTTGGACTAACCTTTCTCTCTCTCTCTCAATACCACTTCCACTGTTCATCTTCTTCATCATTCTCTTCTCAAAAACAACCATGGCTCGAACCAAACAGTCAGCACGCAAAAATGCATCTCCCTGTACACCACCCTCTTCATCTTCTTCATACCAATCCATAGAGCGTTCACCCTCTCCACCACCTCGCACAACACCACCACACACCTCTTCTGCCTCTCCCTCTTCTAACACTAGTCAAGAAGTCCTCAACCTTATTCCTCTGTCTACTTTTCTTCCACCACTATACACTCGCCCTACACCAAACTTCGCTCAAGTGCCTCCTCATCTACGCACTAGAATCACTCCTCCGCGACGCTCCATGCGAGTCCAATCTGGAATTGGTACTTCGAAATCAATGAACCCTAAACCACATTATTTAATCATTTCGGACTTTGAGAGTGATGACTCTTCTGATTTGTGCCCCCCAGTAGCAAAATCACCAACACAACCTGAACCACAAATAAAAACGACGCCCACAACAACAACACCACCACCACAACATCCATCAACAACCACTAAACCTTTGACACCCTCAAAATCTTCCTTCTCCTCTGAACCGTCACACTCAACTCCTCCCCATCAAAAACAGAGATCGATCAATGACATCGTTTCCCCTCCTACAAATCAAAACGAACCCCTCTCTCAACCAAAACCACAAACTAAAAACATGAAAACAAAAATCACAATGACCATTGCTCAATTTCTTGCTCGTAAAAATCTCCCAAATCCTCAGAGAAGGAAAACGCTTGCCCCCAAACAAAACCTAAAAACGAGTCAGAAACCCACCTCTCCAGAACATTCTCCAGAATGTTCCCCACCACAAAAATGTTCTCCTGCTCAGACTGCTCCTCCGCCAGAATCTTCTCCCCATCCACAATCTTCTCCACAAAAACATACCAAACGTTCTTCATCTCCTCCGACTTCTTCTACCTCCACATCTTCTGATTCTGAATCATCTCCCCCCGCTAAGAAACCAAAACAGACTACTCCTCCTCTGATTTCCCCTGCCAAAACAAAACTCTTCAAAGAAAAATGGGCTCAACGCCCAGTTGGGATTGGCCGAGTTTTTGTTTTTGA
>NC_021162.2:10810910-10811948 GCF_000331145.2 Cicer arietinum
CCCAAACAAAACCTAAAAACGAGTCAGAAACCCACCTCTCCAGAACATTCTCCAGAATGTTCCCCACCACAAAAACGTTCTCCTGCTCAGACTGCTCCTCCGCCAGAATCTTCTCCTCATCCACAATCTTCTCCACAAAAACATACCAAACGTTCTTCATCTCCTCAGCCTTCTTCTACCTCCACATCTTGTGATTCTGAATCGTCTCCCCCACTAAGAAACCAAAACAGACTACTCCTCATCTGATTTCCCCTGCCAAAACAAAACTCTTCAAAGAAAAATGGGCTCAACGCCCAGTTGGGATTGGCCGAGTTTTTGTTTTTGACAATCTTGTTGTAGATGGAAATGCTGTTCAGCACCATACTGATGTTCTTGGCTGGACATCATTCTTAAAGATCTCTGAATCTTATTTCCCAGATGTTGTCCGTGCATTCTACTGCAATGCCAAAACATTTGCTGACAAATCTCTATTTATCTCAACAATTAAGGGAGTGGAAATCATATTGACTCCAAATATTTTGGCCACCATTCTTCAGTTACCAACAGAAGGGCCATCTGTTTTTGGTGACCAATGGTATTTGGCTTTGGGTCTTAGAAAGACAGAGGTTTTGGCCGATTTGTTTGAAGAAGACTCCACACGTTTTTTTGCCACTTATCTGAAGCCTCTTCCCAAGGTATTCAACAACATGTGCCAACATACCTTGATTCCACACTGTGGAAGTCATGAGTATGTATCTGATAATGATGCATTGCTCATTCATCATCTTTTAAACTGTAAGAGATTGAATCTACCCTATGTCATTCTCCAGCACATGATCTGTGCAGCCAACAAAGATTGCATAAAGAATATTGTGCCTTATGGCATGGTCCTGACTAAAATCTTCAGGCATTTTGGAGTCTCTCTTGCATCTGAAACATCTCTGATAAAAATCTCCAAATTCTCCACCAAGAATCTGTCTCATATGCGTAAAACTTCTTCTGCTCAAACACCCACTCCTCTATCCTGTCCCACCTCTCTAAAAAGGAAATGATCAGCAG
>NC_021162.2:10812027-10821247 GCF_000331145.2 Cicer arietinum
CACCAGAACGTTCTCCACCACCTCCAGAACTTTCTCCATAACATATCCCAACACCTTCCACCCTCTTTGCTCAAACATCCAGCATATCATCCTCAACCATTCCCTCTTACTCTCAAACACTTCACTCCCCTAACCATGACTTCAGGACCTTCTTGTCTAATCCACTTTTCTCTACCATGTCTCCACTGTTCGTTTCACCTCAGAAAACCAGCTCTTCCATCTTTGGCATTAGTCAGTTTTTGAATTTTCCCACTACTGTTGGCTCCTCTAACCCATCTGTTGGTCCCCTACCCTCTGTATCATCCTCTTTTGCTTCTATTTCATCCATCTCTACAATACCTATTCCTTCCAACACCGTTGTTGCTACCACCTCTCAACCCTCCGCTCACCTTCACTCTACTCCCACCTTAACTGCACCCTCCAACTCTGACATTATGGCTGCTCTACAGATCATCATGGCAAAACAAGTTCAGCACGATCAGGAGACTGCTTTACTCAGAACTTGGATGGCTGATCACCTTGCTCCCAAGCTGGGAATTCCACCTCCGCCTGCTCATCCGATTCCACCTCCTTCTCAAGTCCCTCATCCTGGAAAATCCTCATCCTCAGAAGGATCCTCTCCCTCCCTAGCTTCTTAGTTGTTTATCTGTTGTCTTTTTGTATGACAAAGGGGGAGAATTAAGTTATATTTATTCTGCCAAAGCTTCATTATGTAATTCTGCCAATACTGATGTATCTCTCTGCCTATACTGATGTATCTTTGCTATTTTTAAATGAAAAACTAGTTTATTACATACAATGTTTTAAATTCTGCTAAATTAAAAAATGCACATATTGAGGGGGAGCTGTTAAAGCTCTTTATATTAGAATCAGAATTAAAATCTAAATTAACATGTTTGTCATCATCAAAAAGGGGGGAGATTGTTGAGACAAACCTAAATTTAAAGTTTTGATGAAAATAAACAAAGTTAATTAAGAATCTTAAAAATGTTATGTTAATTTAACATGTGTTTTTGAGTGGATTTAATTAAGAACAGAATCAAGCAAATCAAGAAAAGACAGCAACAAGATCATTATGCATCATAACAGAGAATGATCTCCAGCTTCAACAATTGCCCATCACAACATATTGGTCAAACCTTTTCTATCTCTTTGACAAAGAGTCTGCCCTGGAAATTATTCATATCTAATCAGTACATGGCAAGGAACGAGTAGGAATCATCCAGACTCAAAAAGGTTATTTGATCTCAAAGATCAAAGGACTCAAAGATAGACAAAAGTCATGACAGTTTGCAAAATCCAAAAATCAAATGTCAAGAAAGTTCGATCAATCTGGGCATATGACAAGACAATTACAAAGGAAATCCAGAACGTTTAAAACGGGAACTCCAGAATGATTATTGAAGCTCAAGAAAGTTCAAACTGACAAACCAAGAACGTTAATCATTCTCCGTTTTCTGCACAATGACAACAACTATGTTTCTCTCTGATTTGATCTGCAATTCATCTCCAACCTTCTCTAGCTACACTCAAGACTCAAGACAGAGAATGTACCATCCAAGATCAATGAAGAAATGTCAAGAGCACTTTCTAAGAAAGGACAGAACTGCTTTAGATGCTAAACCATTAAAAGTCAAAAAAGCTATTTCAAAGAAGGATTATTTTTATTTTGAAATAATGTTTCAGCCAAAAAACCAAAATCTCTCCAACAGCTCTTGTACCTTCATTCAGTGCATCTACAGCCTATAAATAGAAGCCCAATATCCCAATTCAAGGCAAGAAATTCAAGTGCTTCGAAATCCATAATCAATCATATACATACTTGAAATTCTGCAAAAAAACAGAGGCAATCATACTCACTGATTTCTGCGAAACATTCGCTGATCTTTACTTATCAAATAGTTTGTGCAATTTTCATTAGATCCTTTGTAAAGAATCAATTCTCAAACAAGAGTTGAGAAATTCCAGATTCTGTCAAAACAATCAAATTGTAAAAACTCAAACTATAAGAGTTTCTTTATAGTTTGTTTTAAGATTACTTCCTATCAAGGTTAGATAGGTGCTGGTATTGCTTTCTGGGCAGAAAGCATTAGAGGTTGAAATAGATCAAGGTTGATCTAAGACTAGGTGTTGTAAGAAAGCTCTTTTACACTTAGTGGAAAATCTCACAGTGTGAGGACTGGACGTAACCCACGTTGGGTGAACCAGGATAAAATCCTTGTGTGGTATTCTCTATCCTATCTCTCTATTTATCATACTGAATTAATTAAAACATAAACTGATTTTCTGTTTTCAACTAATCAAGGAACGTTCTCCGTTTTACTACTAAAACCAAGAACGTTTTTCGTTTTCTGTTTTCATAACCAAAGTTTAATCTTGAGTTATTTTCTTAAGTTTTAACAGGAATTTTTAAAAGGTACATTTACAATTCAAACCCCCCTTTTTTGTAAATCGACATTGTTACTACCGAAAAACAGTTATAAATTTTGGAGAAGAATGCTATATGGGTCTCCTAGTCCTCGATTTCATCTTGTCTTTTCAGGCGATTTTCGTACCACACGACTAAAATGGATCGAAATTCGTATTTTCAAACAAAACGATGGTTAGTGTTTGAAATCTGTTGTGGAACCTAAAACACTATTATAAAATTTTGAGAAGAATGCTATAAAGGTCTTCCGATCCTCGTTTTCATATGGACTTTTTGGACGATTTTCGTAGCACCCTTCTAAAATGAACCAAAATCTGTATTTTCTAATAAAACGACGGTTAGTGTTTGAAATCTGACACGGAACCCCGAACACAATTAGAACACGGTTATAAATTTTGGAGAAGAATGCTATAAGGGTCTCTCGGTCCTCGATTTCATCTGGACTATCAAACAATTTTCGTAACTCTCGATAAAAAATTGCCGAAATCTGTATTTTCAAACCAGACGAGGGATAGTGTTGGAAATCTTACGCGGAACCCGAAACATAGTTATAAATTTTGGAGAAGAATGCTATAAGGGTCTCCTGGTCCTTGATTTCAACTGGACTTTTCGGGCGATTTTCATACCACCCGACTAAAATGGACCGAAAGCCGTATTTTCGAACAAGACGGTGGCTAGTGTTTGAATTCGGACACAGAAACCGAAACACAGTTTTAAATTTTGGAGAAAAATTCTATAAGGGTCTCTCGGTCCTCGATTTCATCTGGACTTTTCAGTCGATTTTTGTACCCATCCACAAAAATATGCCGAAATCTGTATTTTCGGACCAAACGATGGCTAGTGTTTGAATTTTGACGAGGAACCCGAACCACATTTATAAATTTTGAAGAAGAATGTTATAAGGGTCGGCCGGTCCTCGATTTCATCTAGACTTTTCGGGATATTTTTGTATCACCCGACAAAAATTGACCAAAATCCGTATTTTCTTACAAGACGATGTCTAGTGTTTGAAATCTGATGCGGAATCCAAAACACAATTATAAATTTTGGACAAGAATACTATAAGGGCATCCTGGTCCTCGATTTCATCTTGTCTTTGCGGGCAATTTTTGTACCACCCTACAAAAATAGATGGAAAATCGTATTTTTGGACCAGACGATTGCTACTGTGTGAAATACTGGCGCAGAACCCGAAACAAAGTTATAAATTTTGGAGAAGAATGCTATAATGGTTCCCGGTTTTCGATTTCATCTAGACTTTTCGGGAGATTTTCGTACCACCCGATTAAAAAGGACCGAAATCCGTATTTTTGAACATAACGATAACTAGTGTTTCAAAACTAACGTGGAACCCGCAACACAATTATAAATTTAGAACAAAAATTCTATAATGGTCTCCCGGTCCTCGATTTCATTTGGACTTTTCGAGCGACTTCCCTACCCATCGACGATAATGGACCAACATCTGTATTTTCAGACTAAACGATGACTGGTGTTTGAAATCTGGCGCAAAACCTGAAATATAGTTATAAATTTTGGAGAAGAATGCTATAAGAGTCTCTCAGTCCTCTATTTCATCAGGACTTTTCAGGAGATTTTGGTACCACCCGACAAAAATGGACCGAAATCGGGTGGTACGAAAATCCCCAATTTCATCTAGACTTTTCAGGCTATTTTCGTACCCCCGGACAAAAATGGAACGAAATTCGTATTTTTAGACCAAATGATGGCTAATGTTCAAAATATGACCCGAAACACAATTATAAATTTAAGAGAAGAATGCTTTTTAATTATTACATTATTTGACAACTCTATTTTATTAAATGTTATTATTAAATTCGTTTTATAGTTTTACTACATAAAGAAGACAATAATAACATATAATAAAATAAAGTTTTCAAATTAAGTAATAATTACATATTAATTTTACAACTCAATTTTTTTATATGTTATTATTATTTTCGTTATTTAGTACAACTACAAAACGAAGATAATAATAAGATATAATAAAATAGAGATGTCAAACAAATATGTAATTATTAATATATTTGATAATTCTATTTTATTATATATTATTATTATCTTCTTTTTAAGGTTTGACTGCATAACAAACTTAGTAATATCATTTAATAAAATAGAGTTGTCAAATAAATATGTAATTATTACTTTATTTGACAACTCTTATTTATTATATGTTATTATTATTATCTTTGTTTTATAGTTTTACTTCATAACAAAGATAATAACAACATATAATAAAATAGAGTTGTCAAATAAAGTAATAACAAAACCTTATTTAGTACAACTCAAAACGAAGATAATAATAACATATAATAAAATAGAGTTGTCATATAAATATGTAATTATTACTTTATTTGACAACTCTATTTTATTATATGATAATATTATCTTCGTCATGTAGTTGTACTTTATAACGAATATAATAGAAACATATAATAAAATAGATTTGTCTAATCAAGTAATAATTACATATTTATATGACAACTCTATTTTGTTATATATTATTATTATATTTATTTTATAGTTTTAGTTCATAACGAAGATGAATATAACATATATTAAAATAGAGTTGTCAAATAAATATGTAATTATTTGTTTATTTAACAACTCAATTTTGTTATATGTTATTATTATCTTCGTTTTATGGTTTATTTCATAACAAAGATAATAATAACATATAATAAAATAGAGTTGTCATACAAATATGTAATTATTTGTTTATTTAACAACTCAATTTTGTTATATGTTATTATTATCTTCGTTTTATGGTTTATTTCATAACAAAGATAATAATAACATATAATAAAATAGAGTTGTCAAATAAATATGTAATTATTTGTTTATTTAACAACTCAATTTTGTTCTTTGTTATTATTATCACCGTTTTATAGTTCTACGTCGTAACTAAGATAATAATAAAATAGAGTTGTCAAACAAATAAGTTTTACCGAAGTAAATAATAACATATAACAAAATAGAGTTGTCAAATAATATAATAATTACATTTTTATTTGACCACTGAATTTTTTTTATATGTTTTTATTATTTTCGTTTTGTTATTGTTCTAAATAACGAAAATAATAATAACATATAATAAAATAGAGTTGTCAAATAATATAATAATTACATTTTTATTTGACCACTGAATTTTTTTTATATGTTTTTATTATTTTCGTTTTGTTATTGTTCTAAATAACGAAAATAATAATAACATATAATAAAATAGAGTTGTCAAATAATATAATAATTACATTTTTATTTGACCACTGAATTTTTTTTATATGTTTTTATTATTTTCGTTTTGTTATTGTTCTAAATAACGAAAATAATAATAACATATAACAAAATCGAGTTGTAAATTAAATATAAAACGAAGATAGTATTAGTATATAATAAAATAGTGTTCCCAAATAAATATTTAAGTATTACATTATTTGACAACTCTATTTTATTTAATGTTATTATTATCTTCGTTTTATGGTTTATTTCATAACAAAGATAATAATAACATATAATAAAATAGAGTTGTCAAATAAAATAATAATAATTACGTATTTATTTTACAACTCAATTTTGTTATATGTTATTATTATCTTCGTTATGAAGTAAAATTATTAAACGAAGATAATAATGACATATAATAAAATAGAGTTGTCAAATAAATATGTAACTATTAATTTATTTGATAATTCTATTTTATCATATGTTATTATTATCTTCCTTTTAAAGTTTGACTGCATAACGAAGATAATAATAATATATAATAAAATAAAGTTGTCAAATATATATGTAATTATTACTTTATTTAACAACTCTATTTTATTATATGTTAGTATTGTTTTCGTTATGAAGTACAATTATACAACAAAAATAATAATAACAAAAAAAAATAGAGTTGTCAAATAAAGTAATAAATTCATATTTATTTGATAAACTCAATTTTATTATATGTTATTATTATCTTCGTTATTGAGTACAACTACAAAATGAAGAAAATAATAATATTTAATAAAATAGAGTTGTCTAATAAATAAGTAATTATTACTTTATTTGACAACTCTATTTTATTAAATATTATTATTTTCTTCATTTTGTAGTTGTACTCAATAACGAAGATAATAATAACTTATAATAAAATAGAGTTGTCAAATAAATTAATTATTTTATATTTATTTGACAACTTAATTTTGTTATATTTTATTATTATCTTTGTTATTAAGTATAATTACGAAACGAAGATAACAATAACATATAATAAAATAGTGTTGTCAAGTAAAGTAAAAAATACATATTTATTAGACAACTCTATTTTATTAAATAATATTATTAATTTCATTTTGTAATTGTACTTAATAACGAATATAGTAATAACATATAATAAAATAGAGTTGTCAACTAAATTAATTATTACATATTTATTTGACAACTCAATTTTGTTATATATTATTATCATCTTTGCTATTCAGTACAACTATAAAACGAAGATAATAATAACATTTAATAACATAGAGTTTTGAAATAAAGTAACATTGACAACACTATTTTATTAAATGTTATTATTATCTTTGTTTTATAGTTGTACTTAATAACGAAAATTGTAATAACATATAACACAATTGAACTATTAAATAAATATGTAATTATTACTTTATTTGACAACTCTATTTTATTATATGTTATTATTATCTTCATAATATAGTTGTACTACATGACGAAGATAATAATAACATATAATAAAATAAAGTTGTCAAATAAAGTACTAATTACATATTTATTTGATAAACTCAATTTGATTATATGTTATTATATGTCAAATAATTAATTATTTCATATTTATTTGACAACTAAATTTTGTTATATTTTATTATTATCTTTATTATTAAGTATAACTACAAAACAAAGATAATAATAATATATAATCAAATAGATTTGTCAAATAAATAATTTTGATATATTTATTTGACAACTCAATTTTGTTATATGTTGTTATTATCTTTGTTATTAAGTACAAATTCAAAATGAAGATAATAATAACATTTAATAAAGAAGATTAGAATAACATATAATAAGATATTATTTTAAAATAAAGTAATAATTATATCTTTATTTGACAACTATATTTCATTATATATTATTATTATGATCAATTTGTAGTAATATTTTGCAACGAAAATAACCCTATATACTATAACCCGAACCTTAAACCTTAAACACTAAACCTAAAATCCCGTGTCGCGGCCTAAAATTTCGAGTATTTTCTCGAATTCAATGGAGTCGCCACCAAAATTTATTTTAAAATAGGGAAAATATTGGGAAACCCTTAAATAGTAAAAAAAAAAAAAAAAGTGGTCTTTGAAACCAAATTTTGAGTTCGGGAGTCGATTATGCGTTGGGAAGGTACTAGCACCCTACGACATCCGTTAAAATACGGTTACCTATAATTAATTGTGCAAAATTAATATTAACTTAAGTATATTAAATATGAATAACAATTATTACTATATTTAAAATATTATTTTGAAATAAATATGTACTTAACAAATAAAGGACAAAAAAGAAATTTTTATTTATGTGCTTGACAAGAATGTGATCTTGCTCCTACGTATCTCCCAGTGCGATGGAGAAATCAAAGCTACGTAGTTCTTGATTAAAAAAAACGGGAACAGATGTACCAATAAGCATGGCTTGTGCATCAATGGCAGTCATCATCAACATGGCAGGGTTTGGCAGTGAACAAAGTCAACATAGCATGGCTTGATCTGATTTGATTTTTATTGTAATTTATTTTTGGCTTTATTCTTAGTTTGTAATTTGATTTGGTTTTAAAACTCTAATTAGATTTGAAATTGTAAATTTATAATACATAATGAAATTATTTATTTTAAATTTTTAATTATATTTTACTTGAAAAATATGAATAACAAAATGGTATTCGTTTTCATGTTATCAGGTAAAAGATAAGTAAATATAAGGACCTAAATTTTGTCCAATAACAAACACATGTGTTAAAGTGCATTTGAAATGTTAAAGTGAGAATGATGCAAATTTTTTTTAGATATGGAGAAAAATCGTATTCGGATTAATTATCGATGCGTAGATTGACAAAATAAAGATGATCGTCTTCGGATTGGTTACCGATGCGTAGATTGACAGAAATGAAGGTGATCGTCTTCGGATTGGTTACCGATGCATAGATCTATAGAAATGAAAATGATCGTCTTCGGATTGGTTACCGTATGGATCTATAGAAATTAGGATTGGTTACCGATGCGTAGATCTATTGAAAAATGATCGTCTTCGGATTGGTTACCGATGCGTAGATCTATAAAAATTAAAAATGATCGTCTTCGGATTGGTTACCGATGCGTAGATCTATAAAAATTAAAAATGATCGTCTTCGGATTGGTTACCGATGCGTAGATCTATAAAAATTAAAAATGATCGTCTTCGGATTGGTTACCGATGCGTAGATCTATAAAAATTAAAAATGATCGTCTTCGGATTGGTTACCGATGCGTAGATCTATAGAAATGAAAGTGATCGTCTTCAGATTGTTTACCGATGCGTAGATCGTAATTGGTCCAATCTTGAAGGTAGATAAAGAGGGGGGGATATGATATTTGCAATTCATGATAAGGTATGAACGATTCATGCGTGTGTGATGCATTGAGTAAAGGTAAAGTGTCAATGAAGATGCATGGATCATGTGAGTATGAGTAAATTATGTGTCATGCATTAAAGATAAATTTTTGTTCTTTTCTTTGATTCCCC
>NC_021162.2:10830025-10832434 GCF_000331145.2 Cicer arietinum
TTCTCGAATTCAATGGAGTCGCCACCAAAATTTATTTTAAAATAGGGAAAATATTGGGAAACCCTTAAAATAGAAAGAAAATGGTCCTTGAAACCAAATTTGAGTTCGGGAGTCGATTATGCGTAGGGAAGGTACTAGCACCCTACGACATCCGTTAAAATACGGTTACCTATAATTAATTGTGCAAAATTAATATTAACTTAAGTATATTTATTTTTTATTATTAAATATGAATAACAATTGTTACTATATTTAAAATATTATTTTGAAATAAATATGTACTTAACAAATAAAGGACAAAAAAGTAATTTTTATTTATGTGCTTGACAAGAATGTGATCTTGCTCCTACGTATCTCCCGGTGCGATGGAGAAATCAAAGCTACATAGTTCTTGATTAAAAAAAACGGATGTGTTGAGTGTGTTTTAAAGAAAATTTGTTTTGTGATAAAAAATGTTTTGACAAAATAGAAAATAAAAGAATTTGATTTGAATAGATATATTAAAATACGAGTTTTAAGACGATCAAGTTGTACAACTCGTCTCCCAAAACTCAAGGAATAAAGAAGATGTCACATCTAATTTTATCCTCTAAAAAAAATATTTTGTTATTCTCGATTTTTAAATTGAGTTTCAAAACCACAAGTAGTACAACTTGTGTTTTAACACTCAGAGATAAAAAAGAGTTACATCTAATAAATAGGTCGATTTTAGATTAGTTCATTAAAATAAATACTCCTACGTATCTCCCGGTGCGATGGAGAAATCAAACCTAGTTAGTTCTTGATTAAAAAAAACGGATGTGTTGAGTGTGTTTTAAAGAAAATTTGTTTTGTGATAAAAAATGTTTTGACAAAATAGAAAATAAAAGAATTTGATTTGAATAGATATATTAAAATACGAGTTTTAAGACGATCAAGTTGTACAACTCGTCTCCCAAAACTCAAGGAATAAAGAAGATGTCACATCTAATTTTATCCTCTAAAAAAAATATTTTGTTATTCTCGATTTTTAAATTGAGTTTCAAAACCACAAGTAGTACAACTTGTGTTTTAACACTCAGAGATAAAAAAGAGTTACATCTAATAAATAGGTCGATTTTAGATTAGTTCATTAAAATAAATAAATGAATAAATAAATAAAATAAAATAAATAAGTTAAATAAATAGAGTTTTAGAATTATCAAGTTGTACTACTTGTATCCTAACAACTCAAAGATTAAAAAGATGTCACATCTAATTAACCTTTAACATAATATTTATTTGTATTTTTTTTACGATGAAATTGATATTTAAATATGAAGAAAATTAAACCCTTTTTTTTAAAAAAATAATAAAAAAAGTAAAATGAATAGATTTAAATGGACTAAGATTAGTAAGATTTAAATGGGTTGAGATTAGTAAAAAAAAAAAATGAGTTGAGATTAGTAAAATTTAAATGGATTGATATTAGTAAAATAAAAATGAGTTGATATTAGTAAAATAAAAATGGGTTGAGATTAGTAAAATAAAAATGGGTTGAGTTTGAATATATTTTAGTTATTAGAGATTAGTAAAATAAAAATGGGTTGAGATTAGTAAAATAAAAATGGGTTGAGATTAGTAAAATAAAAATGGGTTGAGATTAGTAAAATAAAAATGGGTTGAGATTAGTAAAATAAAAATGGGTTGAGATTAGTAAAATAAAAATGGGTTGAGTTTGAATATATTTTAGTTATTAACCCATAACCCAGGCCCAAACTAACTTAAAAAAGAGGTCAAAAACAAACAAAATGAAACCCTAGTTAGAAGGAGGGGCAGCCGCACGGGTTCTTTCAAAGAAAATCAGCATCTTCCTTTTTCTTGTTCCAATCTCTATTTTGAAAGAAGGAGGAAATATGAATGTATGCATCAACTAAAAAAAGAAGAAAAAGAAGAGGGGCAAGAAAGTTGTGCCCCCGGCCACAACCGACGATGACCTTGGTGCAAACGGCGGCCATCGCGCCAACGGGGATGGCGGCCACAGCGACCACAACGTTGATGGTTTTGACGACGGCAACATTTCACAGGTTCTAATCTTTGATTTTATATTTTCTATGTTTTTCCCATTATGTTTGATTTTGCAAATAAAAAAAAAATCTAACCCTTTGTGAACTAAAAAAAATTATTGTACAATGAAGATGAAGAAACATATTTATTATCTAAAAAATACCTTTGCGTTTGTTGGGTGTTGTTTTCTGTCCTCTCTAATTTCTTTCTTTCTCCTTCTTTGTTTGTATATTTTGTTAGAGTTAATCTCGGATCCTCCCCTTTGAAATTTTATAGGGTATATTTATAGAGTTTTTTATGTGTTCAGTTGCTTTCTTTGTCTGCCTTGGTCCTTCTCTATCTATTTCCTGTTTGATGTTTTGATTGCCTTGCTCATCATCTGCA
>NC_021162.2:10832676-10839788 GCF_000331145.2 Cicer arietinum
TTGGCAGTGAACAAAGTCAACATAGCATGGCTTGATCTGATTTGATTTTTATTGTAATTTATTTTTGGCTTTATTCTTAGTTTGTAATTTGATTTGGTTTTAAAACTCTAATTAGATTTGAAATTTTAAATATATAATACATAATGAAATTATTTATTGTAAATTTTTATTTCCTTTTTTAAATACATATTTCCTTTTTTATATTTGTTTTCAAAATGGACAAAATTAGGGTACTACATCCCGAACCTTAAACTCTAAACCTTAATTTCTAAACGTGATTTCTTAAATCCTGAACAACCTAATACACTAAACCCTAATAAAATAAAGATGTAATTATTACTTTATTTGATATCTCTATTTTTTTTATATGTTATTATTATATATTTGTTATAAAGTAAAACTATAAAACGAAGATAATAATAACATAAATTTAATTAGAGTTATCAAATTAAGTAATAATTACATATTTATTTGACAACTCTATTTTAATATATGTTACGGATTTTAGTCCATTTTTGTCGGGTGGTACGAAAATCGCCTGAAAAGTCCAGATGAAATCGAGGACCAAAAGACCCTTATAGCGTTTTTCTCCTAAATTTGTAACTGTGTGTCGAGCTCGGCGTCATATTTCAAACACTAGCCATCGTCTGGTCAGAAAATACAAATTTTAGTCCATTTTTGTCAGGTGGTACGAAAATCGCCTGAAAAGTCCAGATGAAATCGAGGACCAAAAGACCCTTATAGCGTTTTTCTCCTAAATTTGTAACTGTGTGTCGAGCTCGGCGTCATATTTCAAACACTAGCCGTCGTTTAAACCAAAAATAAGAATTTCAGTCCATTTTTGTTGTGAAGTACGAAATTCGTCTGAGAAGTCTATATGAGATCGAGGAATTAAAGACTCTTTTAGAATTCTACTCAAAAATTAATAACTGTGTTTTCGATTCTGCTTCAGATTTCAAAGACTAGCCATGTTCTGGTCCAAAATTACATATTTTTGTCCATTTTTGTAGAGCAGTGCGATAATCGGCCAAGAAGTCCAAATGAAGTCGAGGTTCGAAAGATTCTTATAGAATTCTTCTCCTACAATTAAGATCGTGTTTCGGGTTCCGTGTCAGATTTCAAACACTAGCCATCGTCTGGTCTGAAAATACAGTTTTCGGTCCATTTTTGTTGTTTGGTACAATTTTCAAACCCTAGCAATCAGATTTCAAACCCTAGCAATCAGATTTCAAACCATAGCAATCAGATTTCAAACCCTAGAAATTAGATTTCAAACCCTAGCAATCAGACTTTCAAACCCTAGCAATCAGATTTCAAACCCTAAAGACTCTTTTATTAAATAATATTTATTTGTTATTATTATTTTTGTTTTTGAGTACAACTACAAAACGAAGATAATAATAACATATAATAAAACAGAGTTGTCAAATAAATATGTAATTATTACTTTGTTTGATAACTCTATTTTATTATATGTTATTATTATCTTTGTTATGCAGTCAAACTTTAAAATGAAGATAATAATAACATATAATAAAAAATAATTATCAAATAAATTAATAATTTCATATTTATTTGACAACTTTGTTTTATTATACGTTGTTATTATCTTCGTTTTGTAGTTGTACTTAATAATAAAAATAATAACAACATATAACAAAATTGAGTTGTAAAATTAATATGTAATTATTACTTTATTTGACAACTCTATTTTATTATATGTTATTATTATCTTCTTTATGTAGTAAAACTAAAAAACGAATATAATAATAACATTTAATAAAATAGAGTTGTCAAGTAATGTTATAATTAAATAGCATTCTTCTCCTAAATTTATAATTGTGTTTTCGGCCATATTTTGAACTTTAGCCATCATTTGGTCTAAAAATACGAATTTCGTTCCATTTTTTTCGGGTTGTACAAAAATTGCCTGAAAAGTCTAGATGAAATCGGGAATTTTCGTACCACCCGATTTCGGCCCATTTTTGTGTGGTGGTACGAAAATTGCCTGAAAAGTCCCAATGAAATCAAGGACTAAGAGACTCTTATAACATTCTTCTCTAAAATTTATAACTATGTTTTAGGTTCCGCGCAAGACTTCAAACACTAGTCATCGTCTGGTCCGAAAATACAAATGTTGGTCTATTTTTTTCGAGGGGTACGAATGTCGCCCGAAAGTCCAAATGAAATTAAGGACCGGGAGACCATTATAGCATTCTTCCCTAGAATTTATAACTTTGTTTTGGGTTCCACGCCAGATTTCAAACACTTACCATCGTCTAGTCCGAAAATATAGATGTTGGTCTATTATCGTCGATGGGTACGAAAGTTGCCTGAAAGGTCCAAATGAAATCGAGGACCGGGAGACCATTATAGAATTCTTGTTCTAAATTTATAACTGTGTTTCAGGTCCGCGTTAGATTTGAAACACTAGCCATCGTCTTGTTGGAAAATACTGATTTCGATCCGTTTTAGTCGGGTGGTACAAAAATCACCCAAAAACTCCAGATTAAATGGAGGACCGGGAGACCATTATAGCATTCTTCTACAAAATTTATAACTGTGTTTCGGGTTACGCACCAGATTTCAAACACTAGCCATCGTGTGGTCCGAAAATACGATTTTCGGACTATTTTTGTCGGGTGGTACCAAAATCTCCCGAAAAGACCAGATGAAATCAAGGACCAGGAGACCCTTATAGCATTCTTCTCCTACATTTATAACTCTATTTCAGGTTATGCGTCAGATTTCAAACACTAACCATCGTTTGGTCTGAAACTACGGACTTTGGTCCATTTTTTTTTGTGCTACGAAAATCGCCTGAAAAGTCCAGATGAAATCGAGGACAGGGAGACCCTTATAGCATTTTTCTTCAAAATTTATAAACGTGTCTCGGGTTCCACGCCAGATTTCAAACACTAGCCATCGCCTGGTCTGAAAATACTGATTTTGGTCCTTTTTTGTCGAGGGGTACGAAAATCGCCCGAAAAGTCCATATGAAATCGAGGACTAGAACACTCTTATTATAGCATTCTTCTCCTGAATTTATAACTGTGTTTCAGATTCCGCGTCTGATGTAAAACATTGGCCATCGTCTGGTCCGAAAATACATAAGTTGGTCCATTATCATCGATGGGTAAGAAAATCGCCTGAAAAGTCCAAATGAAATCTGGGACCAAATGGCCCTTATAGAATTCATCTTCTAAATTTGTAGTTGTAATCGGTCCACTTTAGTCGGGAGGTACGAAAATAACCCGAAAACTCCATATGAAACCAGGACCGGGAGATGATTATAGCATTCTTCTTCAAAATTTATAACTATGTTTCGGGTTCCGCGTCAGATGTCAAACATTAGCCATCGTTTGGTCCGAAAATACGATTTTCGGTCTATTTTTGTCGGGTGGTACAAAAATTGCCCGAAAAGACCAGATGAAATCGAGGACCAGGAAACCCTTATAGCATTCTTCTCAAAAATTTATTATTGTGTTTCGGGTTCCGCATCAGAATTCAAACACTACCCATCGGTCGATTTTTGTCTGGTGATACAAAAATCGCCTTAAAAATCTAGATGAAATCGAGGACCCTTAGACCCTTATAGCATTCTTCTCCTAAATTTATAACTGTGTTTCGGGTTCTTTGCTTATATTTCAAACACTAACCATCATTTGGTCTGAAATTACGGAACTACGGACTATGGTCCATTTTTGTTGGGTGGTACAAAAAGTCCAGATGAAATCGAGTACCGGGAGACCCTTATAGCATTCTTCTCCAAAATTGATAACTGTGTTTCGGGTTCTGGGCCAGATCTCAAACACTAGCCATCGTCTGGTGTTAAAATACTGATTTTTGTCCTTTTTAGTCGAGGGGTACAAAAATCACTCGAAACGTCCAGATGAAATCGAAGACTGAGAGTCCCTTATATCATTTTTGTTCTAAATTATAATTTTCTTTCGGGTTCCGCGACAGATTTCACACACTAGCCATCGTCTTGTTCGAAAATAAGGATTTCGGTCCATTTAAGTCGTTTGGTACGAAATTAGCTCGAAAAGTCCCGATGAAATCGAGGACCAAGAGACCCTTATACCATTCTTTTCTAAAATATATAACTGAGTTTCTGGTTCCGCGACAGATTTCAGCCATTAGCCATTGTCTGGCCGAAAATACAGATGTTGGTCTATTTTTGTCGAGGGGTATGAAAATCGCCCGAAAAGACAAAATGAAATTGAGGACCGCGAGACCATTATAGCATTCTTCCCCAAAATTTATAACTTTGTTTCGGGTTCCTCGCCAGATTTCAAACACTAGCCATCATCTTGTAAGAAAATAGCCCAAAAAGTCTACATGAAATCAAGGACCATGAGACTCTTATAGCATTATTCTCCTAAATTTATAAATGTGATTCGGTTTCCACTTAAGATTTCAAACACTATCCATTGCTTGTTCGAAAATACGAATTTCGGTCCATTTTTGTCATGTGTACGAGAGACCCTTATAACATTCTTCTCCAAAATTTACAACTGTGTTTCGGGTTGCGTGTCAGATTCCAAAGACAAACCGTCATTCTGTTTGAAAATACAGATTTTGGTCCATTTTAGTCGGGTGGTACGAAAATCATCCATAAAATCCAGATGAAATCGAGGACCTGAAGACCCTTATAGCATTCTTCTCCAAAATTTATAATTGTGTTTCAGGTTACGCGTCAGATTTCAAACACTAGCCATAATCTTGTTCGAAGATACGAATTTAGGTCTATTTTATTCAAGTGGTATGAAAATTGCCCGAAAATTCCAGATGAAATCAAGGACAGGGAGACCCTTATAGCATTCTTCTCCATAATTTATTACTGCGTTTCGGGCCAGATTTCAAACACTAACTATCGTTTTGTTCGAAAATACGAATTTCGGTCCATTTTATTTAGGAGGTACGAAAATCGAACGAAAAGTCTAGATGAAATCGAGGACTGGGAGACCCTTATAGCATTCTTCTCCAAAATTTATAACTGTGTTTCGGGTTCCACGTCAAAATTCAAACACTAGCCATCGTCTGGTCCGAAAATACAGATTTTGGCATATATTTGTGGATGGGTACGAAAATCGACCGAAAAGTCAAGATGAAATCAAGGACCAGGAGACCCTTATAGCAATCTTCTCCAAAATTTAAAACTGTGTTTCGATTTCTCGTCAGAATTCAAACACTATCCATCATCTTGTTCGAAAATACGGATTTCAATCCAGTTTTGTCGGGTGGTACGAAAATCTCCCCAAAAGACCAGATGAAATCGAGGACCGGAAGACCCTTATAGCATTCTTCTCCAAAAAGATTAACTGTGTTTCAGCTTCTGCCTCAGATTTCAAGCACTAGCCATGGTCTGGTCCAAAAAATATGGATTTCGGTCTATTTTGGTCAGATGGTACGAAAATTGCCAGAAAAATACACATCAAAATGAGGACCTGGAGACCCTTATAGCATTCTTCTCCAAAATTTATAACTGTGTTTCGGGTTCCGTGTCAGATTTCAAATCCTAGCCATTGTCTGGTCCGAAAATACGTATTTCTGTCCACTTTGGTCGGGTGGTATGAACATTGCCCGAAAAGTCTGGATGAAATCGAGGACCGCGAGACCCTTATATCATTCTTCTCCAGAGTTTATAATTGTGTTTCAGGTTCCGCGTCAAAATACAAACACAAGCCATCGTCTTGTTCAAAAATACGGATTTCGGTCCATTTTAGTGGGATGGTACGAAAATCGCCCAAAAAGTCCATATGAAATCGAGGACCAGGAGAACCTTAAAGCACTATTCTCCTAAATTCATAAATGTGTTTTAGATTCCATATAATACCACTAGTTTTGATACAAAAGTCCTGATAATATCTTCACAACGTCATATTTCAAACACTAACCATCGTCTTGTTCGAAAATACAGATTTCTTTCAAGTTTTGTAAGCCATCGTCTTGTTCAAAAATACGGATTTCGGTCCATTTTAGTGGGATGGTACGAAAATCGCCCAAAAAGTCCATATGAAATCGAGGACCAGGAGAACCTTAAAGCACTATTCTCCTAAATTCATAAATGTGTTTTAGATTCCATATAATACCACTAGTTTTGATACAAAAGTCCTGATAATATCTTCACAACGTCATATTTCAAACACTAACCATCGTCTTGTTCGAAAATACAGATTTCTTTCAAGTTTTGTATGGTAGTACGAAAATCACCTGAAAAGTCCAGATGAAATCGAGACCGGGAATCCATTATAGCATTCTTCTCCTAAATTTATAACAATATTACAAGTTCCGCGTCAAATTTCAAACACTAGCCCTCTTCTGCTCTGAAAATAGAGATTACGGTCCATTTTTGTTAGGTGTTACGAAAATCGATCCAAAAGTACAAATGAAATCGAGGACCGGGAAACCCTTATAGAATTCTTCTTCTTAATATATAACCGTGTTTTGGGTTCCGTGTCAAATTTCAAACCATAGCCATCGTCTAGTCCGGAAATACATATTTTTGTCAATTTTTGTTGAGGGGTATGAAACTCGCCCGAAAAGTCTATATGAAAACGAAGATAATGATGACATATAATAACATATAACAACTCTATTTTATTATATGTTAATATTGTCTTTGTTATGAAGTACAACTATATAACGAAAATAAAAATAACATATAATAAAATAGAGTTCTCAAATAAAGTAAGAAGTACATATTTATTTGATAAACACAATTTTATTATATGTTATTATTATCTTCGTTATGTAGTAAAACAATAAAACGAACATAATAATAACATGTAATAAAATAGTGTTTTCAAATAAAGTAATAATTACTTATTTATTAGACAACTCTATTTTATTAAATATTACTATTATCTTCGTTTTATAGTTGTACTCAACAACGAAGATAATAATAATATATAATAAAATAGAGTTGTCAAATAAATTAATTATTTCATATTTATTTGACAACTCAATTTTGTTATATTTTATTATTATCTTTGTTATTAAGTATAACTACAAAACGAAGATAATAATAACATTTAATAAAATAGTGTTGTCAATGTTACTTTATTTGAAAACTCTATTTTATTAAATGTTATTATTATCTTCGTTTT
>NC_021162.2:10845530-10855336 GCF_000331145.2 Cicer arietinum
CTTTTCATTTCAAATAATTAATTTACAGCGTTTAAAAAAAAAAAAAAAAAACACACATTTTACAGCGCTTTTTTTAAAAAGCGCTGTAAAATGCTGTTCTAAAGCGCTTTAATGGTGCACCTTCTACAGCGCTTTCGTGAGAAAGCGCTGTAAACTGTACAAGAAAAGCGCTGTAAAATGCAGACCCGTAATATGAAATTATGGGTGTGCATTTTACAGCGCTTTTTCGAGAAAGCGCTGTAATATGCACACCCATATATGAAATTATGGGTCTGCATTTTACAGCGCTTTTTCGAGAAAGCGTACAGCGCTTTCTCACGAAAGCGCTGTAGAAGGTGCACCATTAAAGCGCTTTAGAACAGCATTTTACAGCGCTTGTTAAAAAAAGCGCTGTAAAATGTGTGTTTTTTTTTTTTAAACGCTGTAAAATATGTACACCCATATATGAAATTATGGGTGGGCATATTACAGCGCCTTTTTGAGAAAGCGCTGTAATAGGCACACCCATAACTCATATGATGGGGTGCATATTACAGCGCTTTTGTGAGGAAGCGCTGTAAAATGTGCATAACAAGCGCGCGTTGTATTTACATGTTTTATAGCGCTTTTTTAAAAGCGCTGTTGTATCATTTACAGCGCTCGTTTCCACAACGCTTATTTTTTTGAAAAAGCGCTGTAAATGGCTTAAAAAAAGCGCTGTAAAAGCCGTTTTTTCGCGTAGTGAAAATATTATTTTCTAATAAATTAATAATTACAACTTTATTTGAAAACTATAATTCAATATATGTTATTATTATGTTCGTTTTGTAGTAATATTTTGCAATGATTATGACCCTATATACTATAACCCAAACCTCAAACCCAAAACTTTAAACCTTAAATCCTAACCCTTAAACCCTAAACCCTAAACCCTAAACACTAAACCCGAAATCTTGAACCTTAAACTCTAAACCTTAATCCCTAAACGTGATTTCTTAAACCCTAAACACCCTAACACACTAAACCCTAATAAAATAAAGGCTTAATTGCAGTTTTAGTTCCTCTATTTTAGCTGAATCGCGAAAATAGTCCTCCCATTTTATTTCTCCCCAGTTTTGGTCCCTCAAACATAATTTTGGTCCAAAATTTGATGAAATTTCATTTTTTTTGTATTTATTTAAGTCACACAATGCCTCAAGGTCTCATTTGCAACAATTGTATCTGATATCTATGATCATACATGGTATAGTACGACTTTAAAAAATAAAATTTCATCAAGTTTTGAACCAAAATTCTGTTTGAGGGACCAAAACTGGGGAGAAACAAAATGGGGGGACTACTTTCGCGATTTAGCTAAAATAGGGAGACAAAAACTGCAATTAAGTCTAAAATAAATATGTAATTATTACTTTATTTGATATCTTTGTTTTTTTTATATGTTATTATTATCTATTTGTTATAAAGTAAAACTATAAAACGAAGATAATAATAATATAAATTAAATTAGAGTTGTCAAATAAAGTAATAATTACATATTTATTTTACAACTCTATTTTATTATATGTTACGGATTTTAGTCCATTTTTGTCGGGTGATACGAAAATCGCCCAAAAAGTCCAGATGAAAATCAGGAGCGGGAGAGACTTTTAGCATGCTTCTCCTAAATTTATAATTGTGTTTCGGGTTAGATTTCAAACACTAGCCATCGTCTTGTCAAGAAATACAAATTTTAGTCATTTTTGTCAGGGGGTACGGAAATCGCCCGAAAAGTCCAGATGAACTCGAGGACCAGAAGACCCTTATAGAATTTTTCTCCAAAATTTGTAACTGTCTGTCGGGCTCGACATCATATTTCAAACACTAGCCGTCGTTTAAACCAAAAATACAAATTTCAGTCTACTTTTGTTGTGATGTACAAAAATCGCCAGAGAAGTCCAAATGAAGTCAAGGTTCGGAAGATTCTTATAGAATTCTTCTCATACATTTAAGATTGTGATTCGGGTTTCGTCTCAGATTTAAAACACTAGCCATCGTCTAGTCCGAAAATACGGTTTTCGGTCCATTTTTGTTGTTTGGTATGATTTTCAAACCCTAGCAATCAGATTTTAAACCCTAGCCATCATCTTGTACAAAAAAAGAATTTGGTCCATTTTTGTCGGGTGATACGGTTTTCGCCCGAAAAGTCCAGATGATATCGAGGAGTGTGAGACCCATATAGCATTCTTCTCCTAAATTTAAAATTGTGTTTCGGGTTTCGAGTTTCATATTAGATTTCAAACAAAAGCCATCATGTGGTTCATAAATATGGATTCCAAAATAATAATAACATATAACAAAATTGAGTTGTAAAATAAATAAGTAATTATGACTTTATTTGGCAACTTTACAACTCAATTTTTTTATATGTTATTATTATTTTCGTTATATAATACAACTACAAAACTAAGATAATAATAACGAATAATAAAACAGAGTTGTCAAATAAATATGTAATTATTAATTTATTTGATAATTCTATTTTATTATATGTTATTATTATCTTTATTTTAAAGTTTGACTGCATAATGAAGATAGTAATATCATTTAATAAAATAGAGTTGTCAAATAAATATGTAATTATTACTTTATTTGACAACTCTATTTTTTTATATGTTATTATAACTTTGTTATGATGTAAAACTATAAAACAAAGATAATAATAACTTATAGAATTCCATAAATTTATAACTGTGTTTCGGGTTCCGCATCAGATTTCAAACACTAGCCATCATTTTGTTCGAAAATACGGATTTCGATCCATTTTAGTTGGGTGGTACGAAAATTGCCCGAAAAACCCATATGAAATCGAGGATTGGGACCCCATTATAGCATTCTTCTCCAAAATTTAGAACTGTCTTTCGGGTTCTACGCCAGATTTCAAACATTAGCGATCGTCTGGTCCGAAAATACGATTTTCGGTCTATTTTTGTTGGGTGGTACAAAAATCCCCAGAAAAGACCAGATGAAATCGAGGACCAGGAAACCCTTATAGCATTATTTTCCAAATTTTATAATTATGTTTCGGTTTCCGCATCAGAATTGAAACACTAGCCATCGGTCGATTTTTGTGGGGTGATACAAAAATCGCCTGAAAAGTCTAGATGAAATTGAGGACCAAGAGACCCTTATAGCATTCTTCTCCTAAATTTATATATGCTTTTCGCGTTCTGCGTCTGATATTTCAAACACTAACCATCGTTTGGTTCGAAACTAAGGACTTTGGTCCATTTGTGTGTGGTGGTACGAAAATTGCCCAAAAAGTCTAGATGAAATCGAGTACCGAGAGACCCTTATAACATTCTCCTCCAAAATTTATAACAGTATTTCAGGTTCTGCGGCAGATCTCAACCTCTAGCCATCGTCTAGTTTGAAAATACTGATTTTGGTCATTCTTTGTCGAGTGGTACAAAATCGTCCAAAAAATCCAAATGAAATCGAGGACCTGGAGACCCTTATACCATTCTTCTCCAATGTTTATAATATTGTTTCGGGTTTCACGCCAGATTTCAAACACTAACCATTGTTTTGTTTGAAGATATGATATTCGGCCCTTTTAGTCGGGTGGTACGAAAATCGCCGGAAAAGTCTAGATGAAATCGAGGACCAAGAGACCCTTATAGCATTCTTCTCCAAAATTTATAACTATTTTTCGGTCCCCGTCCCAGATTTTAAACACTAGCCATCGTCTTGTTCGAAAATACGAATTTCGGTTCATTTTTGTTGGGTGGTACGAAAATTGCCCAAATAGTCCAAATGAAATCGTGGACCACGACACCCTTACAACATTCTTCTTCTAAATTGATAACTTTGTTTCAAGTTATGCGTCAGATTTCAAACACTAGCCATAGTCTTGTTCGAAAATACGAATTTAGGTCTATTTTAGTAAGGTGGTAGGAATATTGTCCAAAAAGTCTAGATGAAATCGAGGACCGGGAGACCGTTATAGCATTTTTCTCCAAAATTTATAACTGTGTTTCGGGTTCCATGTCAGATTTCAAACACTAGCCATAGTCTTTTTAGGAAATATGGATTTCGATCCATTTTAGTGGGATGGTATGAAAATCGCCTGAAAAGTCCAGATGAAATCGAGGATCAGGAGACCCTTGTAGCATTCTTCTCCAACATTTATAACTGTGTTTCGGGTTCCATGTCAGATTTCAAACACTACCCATCGTCTTTTTCAAAAATACGGATTTTAGTCCATTTTTGTCGGTTGGTATGAAAATCTCCCGAAAAGGCCAGATGAAATCGAGGACCGGGAGACCGTTATAGCATTTTTCTCCTAAATTTATAACTGTGTTTCGGGTTTCGTGTCAGATTTCAAACACTACCCATCGTCTTTTTCAAAAATACGGATTTTAGTCCATTTTTGTCGTGTCGTATGAAAATCTCCCGAAAAGGCCAGATGAAATCGAGGACCGACAGCCCCTTATAGCATTCTTCTCCTAAATATATAACACTGTTTCGGGCTCCACGTCAGATTTCAAACATTAGCCATCGTCTGGTCAGAAAATATAGATATTGGTCCATTTTTGTCGAGGGGTACGAAAATCACCCAAAGAGTCCACATGAAATCAGGACCGAGATACCGTTATAGTATTCTTCTACTAAATTTATCAATGTGTGTCGGGTTCCACGTCAGATTTCAAACACTATTCATCATCCTATTCGAAAATACGTATATCGGTCCATTTTAGTCGAGGGGTACGAATATCATCCGAAAAGTCCAAATAAAATCGAGGACCAGAAGACTCTTATAGCATTCTTCTTCTAAATTTATAACTGTGTTTCGCGTTCCGTGTAAGATTTCAAAAACTAGCCATCGTCTTGTTCGAAAATACGGATTTCGGTCCATTTCAGTCGGGTTGTACAAAAATTGCCCGAAAACTCCAGATGAAATCGAGGACCGGGATACCCTTATAGCGTTCTTCTCCAAAATTTATAACTATGTTTCATGTTCCGCATCACATTTCTAATACAAGCCATCGTCTGGTCCATAAATACAAATTTCGGTCAATTTTGGTTGGGTGGTACGAAAATCGCCCGAAAAGTCCAAATGAAATCGAGGATCGGGAAACCTTTATTGCATTCTTCTCCTAAATTTAGAACAGTATTTCGGGTTCAACATCAGATTTAAAAAACTAACCATCGTCTGGATCGAAAAAATGGATTTCATTCCATTTTTGTCGGGTGGTATGAAAATCGCCTTAAAAGTCTAGATGAAATCGAGGACCGAGAGACCCTTTTAACATTCTTCTCCTAAATATATAACAGTGTTTCAGGTTCTGCGTCACATTTGAAACACTAGCCATCGTCTAGATTGAAAATACAGATTTTGGTCCATTTTTGTCAAGGGGTAAGAAACTTGCCCGAAAAGTTCAAATGAAATCGAGGACCGAGAGTCCCTTATAGCATTCTTCTTCTAAATTTATAACTGTGTTTCAGTTTCGGCATCAGATTTCAAACACTAGCCATCATCTTGTTCGAAAATACGGATTTCAATCTATTTTAGTCGGGTGGTACAAAAATCACCCGAAAAGTCCAGATGAAATCGAGGACCCGAAGAACCTTATAGCATTCTTCTCCAAAATGTATAACTTTGATTCACATCAAACACTAGCCATCGTCTGGTCCGAAAATACAAGTTTCGGTCCATTTTTGTGAGGTGGTACGAATATCGCGCAAGAAGTCCAGATGAAATCGAGGACCAGAAGACTAGCCATTCGTCTCTAAAATTTATAAATGTATATCGGGTTCCGCGTTAGATTTCAAACACTAGCCATCATCTTGTTCGAAAATACGGATTTCGATCTATTTTAGTCGGGTGGTACGAAAATCGCCCGAAAAGTTCATATGAAATCTAGGACCAGGAGACTCTTATAGCATTCTTCTTCTAAATTTATAATTGTGTTTCGGTTTCTGCATCAGATTTCAAACACTAGCCATCGTCTTGTTGGAAATTACGGATTTCGGTCCATTTTAGTCGGGTGGTACGAAAATCGCCCGAAAAGTTCATATGAAATCTAGGACCGGGAGACTCTTATAGCATTCTTCTCCTAATTTTATAACTGTGTTTCGGGTTCCGCGTCAGATTTCGAACACTAGCCATCGTCTGGATTGAAAATACAGATTTTGGTCCATTTTTGTCAAGGGGTATGAAACTTGACCGAAAAGTTCAGATGAAATCGAGGACCGAGAGTCCCATATAGCATTCTTCTTCTAAATTTATAATTGTGTTTCGGTTTCTGCATCAGATTTCAAACACTAGCCATCATCTTGTTCGAAAATACGGATTTCGATCTATTTTAGTCGGGTGGTACAAAAATCACCCGAAAAGTCCAGATGAAATCGAGGACCGAGAGACCCTCATAGCATTCTTCTCCTAAATATATAACAGTTATTCGGGTTCCACATCAGGTTTCAAAAACTAGCCATCGTCTAGTCCAAAAATACAAATCTGGTCTATTTTTGTCGACGGGTACGAAACTCGCCCAAAAAGTCCAGATGAAATCGAGGATCGAGAGTCCCTTATAGTATTCTTCTTCTAAATTTATAATTGTGTTTCGGTTTCCGCATCAGATTTCAAACAATAGCCATCATCTTGTTTGAAAATACGGATTTCGGTCCATTTTTCTCGGGTATTATGAAAATCAACGAGAAGTCCAGAGAAAATCGAGGACCGAGAGACCCTTATAGCATTCTTCTCCTAAATATATAACATGGTTTCGGGTTCCGCGTCAAATTTCAAACACTAGCCATCGTTTAGTCCAAAAATACAGATTTTGGTCCATTTTTGTCGAGGGGTACGAAGCTCGCCCAAAAAGTCCAGATGAAATTGAGGACCAAGAGTACCTTATAGCATTCTTCTTTAAAATTTATAAATCTGTTTCGGTTTCCGCATCAAATTTCAAAAATAGCTATCATGTTGTTCGAAAAGAAGGATTTTGGTCCATTTTAGTCTGGTGGTACGAAAATTACCCGAAAAGTCTAGATGAAATCGAGGACCAGGAGAACCTTATAGCATTCTTCTCCAAAATTTATAACTATGATTCGGGTGCAAACACTAGCCATCGTTTGGTCCGAAAATACAAGTTTCGATCCATTTTTGTGAGGTGATACGGATATCGCGCAAAAAGTCCAGATGAAATCGAGGACCAGAAGAGTCATATAGCATTCTTCTCTTAAATGTGTAAATGTATATTGGGTTCCGTGTCAGATTTCAAATAGTAGCCATAGTCTTGTTGGAAATTACGGATTTCGGCCCATTTTAGTCGGGTGGTACGAAAATCGCCCGAAATGGTCAGATGAAATCTAGGACCGGGAGACCCTTATATCATTCTTCTCTAAAATTTATAACTGGGTTATGGGCTGCACGTCAGATTTCAAACACTAGCCATAGACTTTTTTCGAAAATACGGATTTTGGTCAATTTTAGTTGGATCGTATGAAAATCACCTGAAAAATCAAGATGAAATCGAGGACCGGGAGACCCTTATAGCATTCTTCTCCAAAATTTATAATTTTGTTTCGAGTTCCGTGCTAGATTTCAAATACTAGCCAAAGTCTGGTATGAAAAAACAGATTTGAGTCCATTTTTGTCGAGGGGTACGAACATTGCCCGAAAAGTCTAGATGAAATCGAGGACCAAGAGACACTTATTGCATTTTTCTCCAAAATTTATAACTATGTTTCGGGTTTCGCGCCAGATTTCAAACACTAGCCAACGTCTGGAACAAAAGTACGAATTTCGGTCCATTTAGGTCGGGTGGTACGAAAATTGTCTTGTTCGAAAATAAGGATTTTTATCTGGTGGTACAAAAATCACCGGAGAAGCCCAGATAAAATCTACGACCGCGAGACCCTTATAGCATTTTTCTCCTAAGTTTTTAAGTGAGTTTCGGGTACTGCATCAAATTTCAAACACTAGCAATCATCTTTTTCGAAAATACGGATTTCGGTCCATTTTTTGTCGGGTGGTACGAAAATCACCTGAAAAGTCCAGATGAAATCGACGACTGGGAGACCCTTATAGCATTCTTGTACTAAATTTATAACTGTATTTCGGGTTCCATGTCAAATTTCAAACACTAGCCATCGTCTTGTTCGAAAATACTAATTTCGATCCATTTTTTCGCGTGGTACGTAAATCGCATCAAATGTCCTGATGAGATCGACGACCGGGAAACCCTTATAGCATTCTTCTCCTAAATTTATAATAGTATTTTAGGTTCCGCATCAAATTTCAAACACTAGCCTGAAAAGTCCAGATGAAATCGAGAGACCGTTATAGCATCCTTCTTCTAAATTTATAAATGTGTTTCGGGTTTCGCTTCAGATTTCAAAAACTAGCCATCGTCTTGTTCGAAAATACGGATTTCGGTCCAATTTAATCGGGTGGTACGAAAATCACCCGAAATGTCCATATGAAATCGAGGACCAGGAGACTCTTATAGCATTCTTCTCCTAAATTTATAATTGTGTTTCGGGTTCCGCGTCAGATTTCAAACACCAGCCATCGTCTGGATTGAAAATACAGATTTTGGTCCATTTTTGTCAAGGTGTAAGAAACTTGCCCGAAAAGTTCAGATAAAATCGAGGACCGAGAGTCCCACATAGCATTCTTCTTCTAAATTTATAATTGTGTTTCAGTTTCCGCTTCAGATTTAAAACACTAGCCATTATCTTGTTCGAAAATACGAATTTTGATCCATTTTAATCGAGTGGTACAAAAATCGCGCGAAATGTCCAGATAAAATCGAGGACCAGGAGACTCTTATAGCATTCTTCTCCTAAGTTTATAACTATTTTTTGGGTTCCGCGTTAGATTTCAAACTCTATCCATCGTCTTGTTCAAAAATAGGGATTTTTGTCCTTTTTGTCGGGTGGTACGAATATCGCCCGAGTAGTCTAGATGAAATCGAGGACCAGGAGAACCTTATAAAATTATTCTCCTAAAAATATAACAATGTTCAGGTTCCGCATCAGATTTCAAAGACCAGCCATCGTCTGGTTTGAACCCAAAAAGTCCAGATGAAATCGAGGATCGAGAGACCCTTATAGCATTCTTCTTCTAAATTTATAATTGTGTTTTGAGTTCCGCGCCAGATTTCAAACACTATTCATCATCTTGTTTGAAAATACGTATATCGGTCCATTTTAGTCGGGGGGCATGTGTAACACCCAAAATTTTATAATAAACTATTTTATTAATTAAATAGGAATTTAGATAATTAATTTGGTGTTAAAATTATTTTATAATATATGTTGATTAGTTTATGATTAATTTTTCTTATAGGAATGATTTCTATGATGTGCTAGTTTTATATATATTAGATTACATGAGCGATATAAATAATAAATATTATATTTTACTCTTTGATCTATTTTTTTTTTTTTGAAAAATAATAGTATTTTACTGTAATATATAGTTTAAAGAAAAAGATTTTATGTGATTTTACGTGTATAGACGTGTACTCAATTAATGTAATATTTTTGTGTGCGTTTGACTGATATTAAGTATGCACGTAGTTATATTTCAATTCTTTATAACAACTTTCTATTTTTAGTTATTTATTTTTATAAATAATATCTTGAGATAGAATTGATATTGTGTTTGATTTCTTTTATTTTTATATACTTTTTTATGACATTGTGATTTTATATATATTTATTATGATTTAGTAATTAATATAAAGTGTTGGTGTAATATTTATTTATTTTATAATTTTGACTATTATCTAATATGATGGTATTATTATAATGTGAGTATTTTGAGAAATAAGTATAAT
>NC_021162.2:10855740-10857546 GCF_000331145.2 Cicer arietinum
TAAGTTTCCTTGACCGAATTTTGAATTTAGTTTTTAGAGTATCTTCTCATAAAATATTTTTAACGTTTACCCATAAAATGTCGAGTTAGAACGATTGATGGACAAAGAGTCAATGAACAAAGTCTGTTTGCTCGTGGAATCGTATTCGTGTGTGAAAGCGTCGAAATAAGGTAAGGGGTGAGAGAGCGTTTGAATTCATGAGTATAATATATTGTGAGATGAACGAAAAAACTGTATTTCCCAACGATTCATCTGGGGCTCGCTACGTACGGCAATAGCCCTTTGAGTGATAAACTAATTAATCTAGAAATAAGAAAATTGTGAGATTAAAATGTGAAATAGAAATATTTATAAAGTGTTGATTGATTTAATTTCGTTAAATGTGTGATATTTTATATTATTGTGATATTTAACATTATTGTGATATTTGATATTATTGTGATATTTGAAATTATTGTGATATTTGATGTTATTGTGATATTTGATATCATTGTGATATTTGATTTCAAATGAATTTAGTGCATATGTTTAGATTGATGTGTTTCAAAAGTAATAATAATTACTCTTAGATGATTAAATGCATATTATAATGAGATGATTATCTTACTTGAGTGGATTTGATGTTATAATATGATACTATTTACTTAAATATTTTGATATATCGTAATGTGATTATGATATGGTCTATTATGATTGTTGCGTGTTCTTCTTACTTATATTATACTATTAGCATGATTTTGAAACTCACCTCCTTCGTTGTTTGTGTTTGACTGGCTTGGCCCTGCGTTTGCGAAATCGCAGTTGTTACAGGTTAATAAGTCTTGAAGTTCAAGTTTGGGAGGAACCCCGCTCTGATAGGTGATACCAGGAATAAGGGTTGTAATTTGTATTTTACTTATTTATTTTGAAACGACTTTTGTATGAAAACCATATAACTACTAGTAGGTTTTTAGAATTAAATCAAGTAATTATACTTAATTCAAGCTTATTGAGATTGCACTATGGAGTAAAAAAGTTAAGGTGTTCCTTTTGATTTTTGAGAAACGTGATATCCTAAATTAAAAATTAAAGTTTTTATTTTTTTGGAAACATATTTTTATTTATCTGCTGCAAATTTTATAGAAATATGATATAAATTATGATATATATTATTTTGGGGTTTAGGGTGTCACATCATGAAAATTGCCTGAAATGTCCAGATGAAATCCAAGACTAGAAGACTCTTATAGCATTTTCTCCTAAACTTATCATTGTGTTCCGGGTTCCGCGTCAAATTTCAAACACTAGCCAAAGTCTCCTGGTCCTCGATTTCATCTGGACTTTTCGGGCGATTTTCGAACCACTAGGCTAAAATTGATTGAAATCCGTATTTCCGGACCAGATGATGGCTAGTGTTTGAAATTTGACATGGACCCCGAAATACAGTAATAAATTTAGAAGATGATGGCTATAAGGGTCTCTCGGTCGGCGATTTCATTTGGTCTTTTCGGCCGATTTTCATACCCCTCGACAAAAATGGACCAAAATCTATATTTTCAGACCAGACGTGTTTGAAATCTGACCGAAACGAGAAACATTGAATTAAATACAAAACAAAGATAATAATAATATATAATAAAATAGTGGTTTCAAATAAATATTAAGTATTACATTATTTGACAACTCTATTTTATTTAATGTTATTATTATCTTCGTTTTATGGTTATATTTCATAACAAAGATAATAATAACATATAATAAAATAGAGTTGTCAAATAAAATAATAATTACTTATTTATTTTACAACTCAATTTTGTTATATGTTAT
>NC_021162.2:10858215-10873492 GCF_000331145.2 Cicer arietinum
TTTATTTGACAACTCAATTTTGTTATATTTTATTATTATATTTGTTATTAAGTATAACTACAAAATGAAGATAATAATAACATATAATAAAATAGTGTTGTCAAGTAAAGTAAAAATTACATATTTATTACACAACTCTATTTTTTTAAATATTATTATTAATTTCATTTTGTAATTGTACGTAATATCGAAGATAGTAATAACATATAATATAATAGAGTTGTCAAATAAATTAATTATTACATATTTATTTAACAATTCAATTTTGTTATATGTGATTATTATTTTCGTTATTAAGTACAACTACAAAACGAAGATAATATTAACATTTAATAAAATAGTGTTGTCAATGTTACATTTTGGGCGATTTTCGTACCACCCGACTAAAATGGACCGATATCCGTATTTTTGAACAAGATGATGGCTAGTGTTCGAAATCTGACGCGGAACCTAAACACAGTTATAAATTTAGAAGAATAATGCTATAAGGGTCTCTCGGTCCTCGATTTCATCTGGACTTTTCAGGCGAATTTTGTACCCCTTGACAAAAATGGACCAAAATCTGTATTTTTGGACCAAACGATGGCTAGTGTTTGAAATCTGACCTAGAATCCGAAACACTGTTATAAATTTAGGAGAAGAATGCTATAAGAGTCTCCTAGTCCTCGATTTCATCTGGACATTTCGAGCGATTTTCGTACCACCCGACTAATGGAACAAAATCTGTATTTTTGGACCAAACGATGGCTAGTGTTTGAAATCTGACCTAGAATCCGAAACACTGTTATAAATTTAGGAGAAGAATGCTATAAGGGTCTCCTGGTCCTCAATTTCATCTGGACTTTTCGAGCGATTTTCGTACCACCCGACTAATGGAACAAAATCTGTATTTTCGAACAAGATGAGGGCTAGTGTTTGAAATATGATGGGGAACCCGATACACAGTTATAAATTTAGGAGAAGAATGCTATAAGAGTCTCCTAGTCCTCGATTTCATCTGGACATTTCAGGCAATTTTCGTACCACCCGACTAAAATAGACCAAAATCCGTAGTTTCAAACCAAACGATTGCAAGTGGTTGAAATATGACACAGAACCTGAAACTCAGTTATAAATTTATGAGAAGAATGCTATAAGAGTCTCTTGGTCCTCGATTTCATCTGGACATTTCGGGCGTTTTTCGTACTACCATACTAAAATGGACCGAAATCCGTGTTTTCGAACAAGACAATGGCTAGTGTTTAAAATATGACGGTGTACCTGAAACACAATTATAAATCTAGGAGAGGGATTCAATAAGGGTCTCATGGTCCTCGATTTCATTTGCTCTTTTCGAACAATTTGTGTACCACCTAGCAAAAGTTGACAGAAAATCGTATTTTCGGACCAGACGGTGGCTAGTGTTTGAAATCCAGTGCAGAACCCGAAACACAGTTATAAATTTTGGAGAAGAATGCTATTAGGGTCTCCCGATCCTCGTATTTATCTGGACTTTTCGTGCTATTTTCATACCCCTCTACAAAAATGGACCAAAATCTGTATTTTCAGACCAGACTATGGGTAGTGTTGGAAATTTGTATTTTCGGGCCAGACGGTGGCTAGTGTTTGAAATCCAGTGCGGAACCCGAAACACTGTTATAAATTTTGGAGAAGAATGCTATAAGGGTCTCTCGATCCTCGAATTTATCTGGACTTTTCGGGCGATTTTCATACCCCTCTACAAAAATGGCCCAAAATATGTATTTTTGGACCAGACTATGGGTAGTGTTTGAAATCTGGCGCAGAACCCGAAACACTATTTTATGTATTTAGGAGAAGAATGCTAAAAGGGACGCCCGATCCTCGATTTCATATGGACTTTTTGGGAGATTTTCGTACACCTCGTCAAAAATGGACGAAAATCCTTAATTTCCAACAAGACGATGGCTAGTGTTTGAAATCTGACGCGGAACCCGATATACATTTATAAATTTAGACGATCCTAAATTTAATTTGGTCTTTTCGGGCAATTTTTGTACCACCAAACAAAAATGGACCAAAATCTCTATTTTCGGACCAGACGAGGGCTAGTGTTTGAAATTTGACGCGGAACCCGAAACACAGTTATAAATTTTGAAGAATTCTTTAAGCAGTTATAAATTTAGGAAAGAATGCTAAAACAATCTTCTTCTCCTCAATTTCATCTAGACGTTTTGGGCAATTTGTGTACCCCTCGACAAAAAGGGACCAAAATTTGTAATTTTGAACCAGACGATAGCTAGTTTTTGAAATATGCCGCAGAACCAGAAACACTGTTATGAATTTTAGATTAGAATGCTATAAGGGTTTCCCGGTCCGCGATTTCATCTGGACTTTTCGGACGATTTTCATAACACCCAACAAAAATGGACAAAAATCAGTATTTTCTTAATAGACGAGGCCTAGTGTTTGGAATTTGACTCGGAACCTGATACGAAGTTATAAATTTTGGAGAAGAATGCTATAAGGGTCTCCCAGTCCTTGATTTTAGTTGGACTTTTTGGGCGATTTTCATACCACCAGACTAAAATGGGTTGAAATCCGTATTTTCGGACCAGAAGATGGCTAGTGTTTGAAATTTGACATGGAACCCGAAATACAGTTATAAATTTAGAAGAAGAATGTTATAAGGGTCTCTCGGTCGTCGATTTCATCTGAACTTTTCAGACGATTTTCGTACCCCTCGACAAAAATGTACCAAAATCTATATTTTCAAACCCGACGATGGCTAGTGTTTGAAATCAGACTCGGAATATGAAACATTGTTATATATTTAGGAGAAGAATGCTATAAGGGTTTCCCAGTCCTCGATTTCATCTTGTATTTTCGGGTGATTTTCTTACCACCCGACTAAAATGGACTGAAATTCGTATTTTTGAACAAAACAATGGCTAGTGTTTGAAATCCGACATGGTACTTGAAACACTATTATAAATTTAGGAGAATAATGTTATAAGGGTCTCTCGCTCCTCGATTTCATCTAGAGTTTTCAAGCGATTTTCCTACCATTCGACAAAAAAAGGACCGAAATCTATATTTTCGGACCAGACGATGGCAAATGTTGAAAATCTGGCGCGGAACCTAAAAACCAGTAATAACTTTTGGAGAAGAATGATATCAAGGTCTCCCGGTCCTCGATTTCATCTAGACTTTTTGGGTGATTTTCGTACCACCCAAAAAAAATCGACCGAAATTTGTATTTTCGAACAAGATGATTGCTAGTGTTTGAAATCTGACGCGGAACCTGAAACTCAATTATAAATTTAGGAGAAGAATGCAATAAGGGTCTCCCGGTCCTCGATTTCAACTGGGCTTTTCGGGCGATTTTCATACCACCCGACAAACATGCTCTGAAATCTGTATTACCGAACAAGACAATTTCTAGTGTTTGCAATCTGAGGCGAAACCCGAAACTCAATTATAAATTTAGGAGAAGAATGCTATAAGGACCTCTTGGTCCTCGATTTCAGCTGGACTTTTCGGGCGATATTTGTTCCCCTCGACAAAAATAAACTGAAATCTGTAATTTCGGACCAGACGATGGCTAATGTTTGATATCTGACACGGAACTCGTAACACTATTATATATTTAGGAGAAGAATGCTTTAAGGTTCTCCAGGTCCTTGATTTCATCTGGACTTTTCAGTTGATTTTCGTACCACCCGACTAAAATGGACCGAAATTCGTATTTTCGAACAAGACGATGGCTTGTATTTGTATTCTGACGCGGAACTTGATACACAATTATAAATTTAGATTAAGAATGTTATAAGGGTCTCCTGGTCCTCGATTTCATTAGGTCTTTTCGGTCGATTTTTGTTCCCCTCGACAAAAATGGACCGAAATTCGTATTTTAGGACCAGACGATGACTAGTATTTGAAATCTGGCGTGAAACCCGAAACAAAATTATAACTTTTGGAGAAGAATGCTACAAGGGTTTGCCGATCGTCGATTTAATCTGGACTATTCGGGCGATTTTCATACGATCCAACTAAAATGGACCGAAATCCGTATTTTTGAAAAAGACTATGGCTAGTGTTTGAAATATGACGCGGAACTCGAGACACAGTTATAAATTTAGAAGAAGAATGCTATAAGGGTCTCTCGGTCCTCGATTTCATTAATACTTTTCAGGCGATTTCGTACCACCCGATTAAAATAGACCAAAATCCGTATTTTCTAACAAGACAAAGGCTTGTGTTTGTATTCTGACGCGGAAACCGATACATAGTTAGAAATTTAGATGAAGAATGTTATAAGGGTCTATCCGTCATCAATTTCATCTGGACTTTTCGGGCAATTTTTGTACCCCTCGACAAAAATGGATCAAAATCTGTATCTTCAGAACAAACGATGGCTAGTTTTTGAAATCTGACCCGAAATGAGAAACATTGTTATATATTTAGGAGAAGAATGCTATAAGGGTCACCCGATCCTTGATTTGATCTCGACTTTTCGGGTGATTTTTGTACACCCTGAAAAAAATGGACGGAAATCCGTAATTTCCAAAGAGACGATGGCTAGTGTTTGAAATCTGAGGCGGAACCCGATATACATTTATAAATTTAGGAGAAGAACGCTATAAGAGTCTTCTTGTCCTCGATTTTGTCTGGACTTTTTGGGCGATTTTCGTACCACCTAACAAAAATGGACCGAAATCTTTATTTTTGGACCAGAAGAGGACTAGTGTTTGAAATTTGACTTGGAACCCGAAACACATTTATTAATTTTGGAGAAGAATGCTTTAAAGGTCTCTCGGTTCTCGATTTCCTTTGAAATTTTTAGGCGACTTTCGTACCACCCGACAACTATGGACCGAAATTTGTATTTTCGGACCAGATAATGGCTAGTGTTTGAAAATCTGACGTAGAACCCGAAACTCAATTATAAATTTAGGAGAAGAATGCTACAAGAATCTTCTTCTCCTTGTTTTCGTCTGGACTTTTCGGGCAACTTTCGTACCCCTCGATAAAAATGAACCAAAATCTGTATTTTGGAACCAAACGGTAGCTAGTGTTTTAAATCTATTGCGGAACCCGAAACATATTTATAAATTTTGGATAAGATTGCTATAAGGGTTTCCCAGTCCTCGATATCATCTGGACTTTTCGGGGGATATTCATAACACCCGACAAAAATGGACCGAAATCAGTATTTCCAGAATAGACGAGGGCTAGTGTTTCCAAATATGACGCGGAACCAAAAACTCAGTTATAAATTTAGGAGAAGAATGCTATAAGTGTCTCTCGGTCCTCAATTTCATCGGGGATTTTCGGGTAATTTTCGTACCACCCGATAGAAATGGACCGAAATCCGCATTTTCAATCAAGACGATTGTTAGTGTTTGAAATCTGACGCGGAACTCGAAACACTATTATAAATTTAGAAGAAGAATGCTATAAGGGTCTCCCGGTCTTCGATTTTATCTGGTATTTTTGGATGATTTTCGTACCACCTGACTGAAATGGACAGAAATTCGTATTATTGAACAAAACAATGGCTAGTTTTTGAAATCCAACACAAAACTCGGTACACAGTTATCAATTTAGGAAAAAAATGCTATAAGGGTCTCTCGGTTCTCAATTTCATCTGGACTTTTCAAGCGACTTTCTTACCCCTCGACAAAAAAAGACCGAAATCTATATTTTCAGACCAGACGATTGCAAGTGTTTGAAATCTGGTGCAGAAGCTAAAAACCAGTCATAAATTTTGGAGAAGAATGCTTTCAAGGTCTCCTGGTCCTCGGTTGCATCTGGACTTTCGGGTGATTTTCGTACCACCATACAAGAAATGGACCGAAATATGTATTTTTGTACAATACGATGGCTAGTTTTTGAAATCTGACACGGAACCCGAAACACAATTTTAAATTTAGAAGAAGAATCCTATCAGAGTATCCAAGTCCTCGATTTCATCTGGACTTTTCAGACGATTTTCTTCCCCCTCGAAAAAAATGGACCGAAATATATTATTCAGACTAGACGACGGCCAATGCTTGAATTCTGATGCGGAATGCGAAACACTGTTATAAATTTAGGAGACGAATGTTGTAAGGGTCTCCCAGTCCTCTATTTCATCTGGACTTTTCGGTGGAATTTCGTACCACCTAACAAAAATGGACCGAAATCTATATTTTCGGACCATACGAGGGCTAGTATTTGAAATTTGATGTGGAACCCGAAACACATTTATTAATTTTGGAGAAGAATGCTTTAAGGGTCTCATGGTCCTCGATTTCCTTTGGACTTATTAGGCGATTTTTGTACCACCCGACAACTATGAACCGAAATTTGTATTTTCGGACCAGATAATGGCTAGTGTTTGAAAATCTGACGTAGAACCCGAAACTCAATTATAAATTTAGGAGAAGAATGCTACAAGAATGTTCTTCTCCTTGTTTTCATCTGGATTTTTCGGGCAACTTTCGTACCCCTCGATAAAAATGAACCAAAATCTGTATTTTTGAACCAAACGATAGCTAGTGTTTTACATCTATTGCAGAACCCGAAACATTGTTATAAATTTTGGACAAGAATGCTATAAGGGTTTCCCAATCCTCGATTTCATCTGGACTTTTCGGGCGATATTCATAACACCCGACAAAAATGGACCGAAATCAGTATTTCCGGAACAGACGAGGGCTAGTGTTTGTAAATTTAACGCGGAACCTGAAACTCAGTTATAAATTTAGGAGAAGAATGCTATAAGTGTCTCTCGGTCCTCAATTTCATCATGGCTTTTCGGGTAATTTTCGTACGACCTGACAGAAATGGACCGAAATCCGCATTTTCAATCAAGACGATTGTTAGTGTTCGAAACCTGACGCGAAACTCGAAACACTGTTATAAATTTAGAAGAAGAATGCTATAAGGGTCTCCCGGTCCTCGATTTTATCTGGTATTTTCGGATGATTTTCGTACCACCTGACTGAAATGGACAGAAATTCGTATTATTGAACAAAACAATGGCTAGTTTTTGAAATCCAACACAAAACTCGATACATAGTTATCAATTTAGGAAAAAAATGCTATAAGGGTCTCTCGGTTCTCGATTTCATCTGGACTTTTCAAACGACTTTCTTACCCGTCGACAAAAAAGGACCGAAATCTATATTTTCAGACCAGACGATGGCAAGTGTTTGAAATCTGGCGCAAAATCTAAAAACCAGTCATAAATTTTGGAGAAGAATGCTTTCAAGGTCTCTTGGTCCTCAGTTGCATCTGGACTTTCGGGTGATTTTCGTACCACCATACAAGAAATGGACCGAACTCTGTATTTTCGAACAAGATGATTGATAGTGTTTGAAATCTGACGCAGAACCCGAAACTCAGTTATAAATTTAGGAGAAGAATGTTATAAGGGTCTCCCGGTCCTCGATTTAATCAGGGCTTTGCGGGCGATTTTCTTACCACCCGGCAAAAATGGACCGAAATCCGTATTTTAAATCAAGACGGTTGTTAGTGTTTGAAATCTGAGGCGGAACCCGAAACACTGTTATAAATTTAGAAGAAGAATGCTATAAGGGTTTGTCTATCCTCGATTTCATCTGGAATTTTCGGGCGATTTTCGTACTACACGACTAGAATGGACCGAAATATGTATTTTTGTACAAGACGATGGCTAGTTTTTGAAATCTGACACGGAACCCGAAACACAATTTTAAATTTAGAAGAAGAATCCTATCAGAGTATCCAAGTCCCCGATTTAATCTGGACTTTTCGGACGATTTTCTTCCCCCTGGAAAAAAATGGACCGAAATATATTAATCAGACTAAACGATGGCTAGTGCTTGAATTCTGATGCGGAATGCGAAACACTGTTATAAATTTAGGAGACGAATGTTGTAAGGGTCTCCCAGTCCTCTATTTCATCTGGACTTTTCAGGGGATTTTCGTACCTCCTAACAAAACTGGACCGAAATCTATATTTTCGGACCATACGAGGGCTAGTGTTTGAAATTTGACGTGGAACCCGAAACACATACGAGAGCTATATTTTCGGACCAAACGATAGCTAGTGTTTTAAATCTGTTGCAGAACCCGAAACATAGTTATAAATTTTGGACAAGAATGCTATAAGGGTTTCCCAATCCTCGATTTCATCTGGACTTTTCGGGCGATATTCATAACACCAGACGAGGGCTAGTGTTTGTAAATTTGACGCGGAACCTGAAACTCAGTTATAAATTTAGGAGAAGAAAGCTATAAGTGTCTCTCGGTCCTCAATTTCATGAGGGTTTTTGGGCAATTTTCGTACCTCCCGACAAAAATCATGTCCTCGATTTCATCTGGACTTTTCGGGCGATTTTCGTACTACCCGACTAGAATCGACTGAAATCCGTATTTTTGTACAAGACGATGGCTAGTTTTTGATATCTGACACGGAACCCGAATCACAATTTTAAATTTAGAAGAAGAATCCTATCAGAGTATCCAAGTCCTCGATTTCATCTGGACTTTTCGGACGATTTTCTTCCCCCTCGAAAAAATGGACCGAAATATATTATTCGGACTAGATGATGGCTAGTGCTTGAAATCTGATGCGCAATTCGAAACACTGTTATAAATTTATGAGAAGAATGTTGTAAGGGTCTCCCGGTCCTCGATTTCATCTGGACGTTTCGGGGGATGTTCGTACAACCCGACAAAAATGGACTGAAATCCGTATTTTTGGACCAGACGAAGGCTAGTGTTTAAAATTGGGCGCGGGGACCAAAAATCAATTATAAATCTTTGAGAAGAATACTATAAGGGTCTCCTCGTCCTCGATTTCATCTGGACTTTTCGGGCAATTTTCGACCACCCGACCAAAATGGACCGAAATCGGTATTTTCGTTGAAGACAATGGCTAGAGCTTGAAATCTAACGCGGAACCCGAAACACATTTATAAATTTTGGAGAAGAATGCTATTAGGGTCTCCGGGTCCTCAATTTGATCTGGATATTTTGGGTGATTTTCGTACCAGCAGACCAAAATGGATCGAAATCCGTATTTTTGAACAAGACGATTGCTAGTGCTTGAATTCTAACGCAGAAACCGAAACTCTGGTTTAAATTTTGGAGAAGAATTCTATAAGGGTCTCCCGGTCCTCGATTTCATCTGGACTTTTCGGTCGATTTTTTTACCTATCGACAAAAATATGCCAAAATCTGTATTTTCCGACCAGGCGATGGCTAGTGTTTGAATATTGACGCAGAACCCGAAACACAATTATAAATTTTGGAGAAGAATGATATAAGGGTCTCGAGTCCTCGATTTTATCTGGACTTTTCGGTCGATTTTCGTACCACCCGACTACAATTGACCGAAATTCGTATTTTCGAACAAAACAATGGTTAGTGTTTGAAATCTGGCACGGAACCCGAAACACAATTATAAATTATGGAGAAGAATGCTATAAGGGTCTCCCGGTCCTCGATTTCATTTGGACTTTTCGGGCGATTTTAATACAACCTAATTAAAATGGACCTAAATTCGTATTTTCGAACCACACTATGGCTTGTGTTTGAAATCTGACCTAGAAGAAGCATGTTGTATGGGTCTCCCAGTCGTCGATTTCATTTTGACTTTTTGGGCAATTTTTGTGCCACCCAACAAAAATGAACCAAAATTCGTATTTTCGGACTAGACGATGGCTTAATGTTTAAAATCTGGCGCGGAGCCCAGAAAACAGTTATAAATTTTGGAGACGAATGTTATAAGGGTCTCTTGGTCCTCGATTTCATCTGGACTTTTCCGGCGATTTTCGTACCACGTGAAACACAATTATAAATTTTGGAGAAGAATGCTATAATGGTCTCCCGGTCCCCGATTTCATATGGATTTTTTGGACGATTTTCGTACCACTCGACAAAAATGGACCAAAATCTGTACTTTCGAACAAAACGATGGTTTGGGTTTAGAATCTGACACGGAACCCGAAAAACAGTTATAAGTTTTGGAGAGGAATGCTATAAGGGACTCTCGTACACATGATGGAATAAAATGGACAGAAATTTGTATTTTCAAACAAGCAATGGATGGTGTTTGAAATCTGAGGCGGAACCCGAATCACATTTACAAATTTAGGAGAAGAATGCTATAAGAGTCTCCTGGTCCTCGATTTCATCTGGACATTTATGGCAAGACCAGACGATGGCTAGTGTTTGAATTCAGGTGCGCAACCCAGTTAAATATTTTGGTGAAGAGTGCTACAAGGGTCTCCCGATCTTCAATTTCATTTGGACTTTTCGGGCAATTTTCTTACGATCTAACTAAAATGGACCGAAATTCGTATTTTTGAAAAAGACTATGGCTAGTGTTTGAAATCTGACTTGGAATCCAAAACACAATTATAAATTTTGGAGAAGAATGATATAAGGGTCTCCCAGTCTTAGATTTCATCTAGACTTTTTTGGAGATTTTCGTGCCACCCGACAAAAATGCTCCGAAATCTGTATTTCGAACAAGACGATTGTTAGTGTTTGCGATTTGACGAGGAACCTGAAACACAATTTTAAATTTAAAAGAAGAATGTTATAAGGGTCTCTCGGTCCTCGATTTGATCTGCATTTTTGGGGCGATTTTCGTACCCCTCGACAAAAAGGGACCAAAATCTATATTTTTCGTACCAAACGATGGCTAGTGTTTGAAATCTGACTCGAAATCTGAAACATTGTTATATATTTAGGAAAAGAATGTTATAAGGGTCTCCTGGTCCTTGATTTTATCTGGTATTTTCGGGTGATTTTCGTACCACCGAACTAAAATGGACTGAAATTCGTATTTTTGAACCAAACAATGGGTAGATTTTGCAATCCGACACGGAACATGGAACACAATGATAAATTTAGGAGCATAATGCTTTAAAGGTTTCTCAGTGTTCGATTTTATTTGGACATTTCAGGCAATTTTCTTACCCCTCTACTAAAAAGGATTGAAATCTATATTTTCGGACCAAACGATGGCAAGTGTTTGAAATCTGGCACAGAACCTAAAAACCAGAAATAAATTTGGGAGAAGAATGTTATCAAGGTCTCCCGGTCTTCGGTTTCATCTGGACCTCTTAGGTGATTTTCGTACCACCTGACAAAAAATGGACTGAAATTCGTATTTTCGAACAAGACGATGGATAGTGTTTGAATTCTGACACAGAACCCGAAACAGAGTTACAAATTTTGGAGAACAATGCCATAAGGGTCCCTCGGTCCTTGATTTCATCTGGACTTTTTGGGCGATTTTCGTACCACCCGACTAAAATGTAACGAAATCCGTATTTTCGGACCAAACGATGGCTAGTGTTTGAAATATGACGCAGAACTCGAAGCATAGTTATAAATTTTGGAGAAGAATGCTATAAGGGTTTCCCGGTCATCGATTTCATCTAAACTTTTCAGGCGATTTTCGTACTATCGACAAAAAAGGACCGAAATCCGTATTTTCCAAAAAGACAATGGCTAGTGTTTAAAATCTGACGCGTAACCTGAAACACAATCCTGGTCCTAGATTTCATTTGGACCTTTCAAACGACTTTCGCACCACCCGACTAAAATGGAATGAAATTCGTATTTTCGAACAAAATAATGGTAAGTGCTTGAAATCTGGCGCGGAACCCGAGACACAGTTATAAATTTTGGAGAAGAATGCTATAAGGTCCTCCCAGTCTTCGATTTCATCTGGACTTTACAGGCGATTTTCATTCTACCTAACTGAAATGGATCAAAATTCTTATTTTCGGATAAGACTATGGCTAGTGTTTGAAATTTGACGCGGAACCCGAAACACAATTATAAGGGTCTCTGGGTCTTCATTTTGATCTAGACTTTTCGAGAGATTTTTGTACCATCCGGCCAAAATGGACCGAAATCCGTATTCTCGGACAAAACGATGGCTAGTGTTTGAAATCTGACGCAGAACCTAAAACACAGTTAAACTTTTTGGAGAAGAATGCTATAAGGGTCTCCCTGTCCTCGATTTCATTTGGACTTTTCGGTTGATTTTCATACCACCCGACAAAATGGACCGAAATCCGTATTTTCGAACAAGACGATGGATAATGTTTGAATTCTGACGCAGAACCCGAAACACAGTTTTAAATTTTGGAGAAGAATGATATAAGGGTCCCCAGTCCTCGATTTCATCTATACTTTTCGGTCGATTTTCGTACCACCTGACTAAAATGGATCGAAATTCGTATTTTAGAACAAAACAGTGGTTAGTGGTTGAAATCTTGCACGGAACCTGAAACATAGTTATAAATTTTGGAGAAGAATGATATAAGGATCTCCCAGTCCTCGATTTCATCTGGACTTTTCAGGCGATTTTCATACCACTAAACTAAAATGGATTGATATCCGTATTTTTGGACCAGATGATGGCTAGTGTTTGAAATTTGACATGGAACCCGAAATACAGTTACAAATTTACAAGAAGAATGCTATAAGGGTCTCTCAGTCATCAATTTCATCAGGACTTTTCGGGCGATTATCGTACCCCTCGACAAAAATGAACCAAAATCTATATTTTCGGACCAGACGATGGCTAGTGTTTGCATTGTGACCTGGAATCCGAAACACATCCATATATTTAGGAGAAGAATGATATAAGGGTCTCCCGGTCCTCAATTTCTTCTGGTGTTTTCGGGTGTCTTTCGTACCACACGACTAAAATGGACCAAAATTTTTGTTTTTGAACAAAACAATGGCTAATGTTTGAAATCCGACACGGATTTCGGAACACAATTATAAATTTAGGAGAAGAATGCTATAAGGGTCTCTTGGTCCTCGATTTCATCTAGACTTTTCAGGCGATTTTCTTACCCCTCGACAAAAAATGGCCAAAATCTATATTTTCGGACCAAACAAGCCCAAGTGTTTGTAATCTATATTTTTGTACCACCTGACAAAAATGGACCGAAGTCAGTATTTTCAAACAAGACAATAGCTAGTGTTTGAAATCTGAGGCAAAACCCGAAACTCAGTTATAAATATAAGAGAAGAATGCTATAAGGGTCTCCTGGTCCTCGATTTCATCTTGTCTTTTCGGGAAATTTCGTATCACCCTACAAAAATGGACCGAAACTCGTATTTTTGGACTAGACGATGGCTAGTGTTTGAAATCTAGCGCAAAACCTGAAACACATTTATAAAGCTTGGAGAAGAATGTTATAAGGGTGTTCGGGTCCTCAATTTGATCGGGCCTTTTCGGGCGATTCTTGTACCAGTCGACCAAAATGGACCGAAATCTGTATTTTAAGACCAGGCGATGGCTAGTGTTTGAATTTTGACACAGAACCCGAAACACAGTTATAAATTTTGGAGAAGAATGATATAAGGGTCTCCTAGTCCTTGATTTCATTTGGGCTTTTTGGTCGATTTTCGTACCAATCGACTAAAATGGATCAAAATTCGTATTTTGAAACAAAACGATGGTTAGTGTTTGAAATTTGGCACGGAACCCGAAACACAGTTATAAATTTTGGAAAAAAATGCTATAAGAGTCTCTCGTACATATGAAAAAAATAGACCGAAATTTGTATTTTCGAACAAGCAATGGATAGTGTTTGAAATCTAACGCGGAACCCGAATGACATTTATAAATTTAGGAGAAGAATGCTATAAGAGTCTCCTGGTTCTCGACTTCATCTAGACTTTTCCGGATATTTTCGTACAAGACGATGGCTAGTGTTTGAAATCAGGTGCGGAACCCGAAACAAAGTTATAAATTTTGGGGAAGAATGCTATAAAGATCTCGCAGTCCTCGATTTCATTTGGACTTTTCAAGCGATTTTCGAACTTCTAGACATAAATGGACCAACATCTGTATTTTCGGACCAGACTATGGCTAGTGTTAGAAATCTGAGGCGGAACCTAAAACTTAGTTATAAATTTTAGAGAAGAATGATATAAGGATCTTTTGGTCCTCGATTTTATCGGGACTTTTCAAACGATTTTCCTACCACCCGACTAAAATGGACCGAAATCTGTATTATCGAACAAGACGATGGCTAGTGTTTGAAATATTACGCGGAACTCGAAAGAAAATTATAAATTTAGAAGAAGAATGATATAACGGATTTTGGGTCCTCGATTTCATTTGTACTTTTCGGGCGATTTTTGTACCATCAAACAAAAATGGACCAAAGTCCGTAGTTTCAGACCAAACGATGGTAAGTGATAGAAATCTGACCAAGAACCCGAAACAGAGTTATAAATTTAGGAGAAGAATGCTATAAGGGTCTCTTGGTCCTCGATTTCATCTAGATTTTTCGGGCGATGTTTGTACCACCCGACAAAAATGGACCAAAATTCGTATTTTCTTACAAGACGATGGATAGTGTTTGAAATTTGACGCGGAACCCGAAACACAATTATAAATTTTGGAGAAGAATGCTATAAGGGTATCGTAGTCCTCGATTTTATCTGGTCTTTTTGGGCGATTTTTGTACCACCCGACAAACATAGACCAAAAATCGTATTTTCGGACACGACAAGAGGAAGTTTTTGTTAGTCAACCTCCAGGATTTGAGGATCCTGTTTTTCAAAACCATGTCTTAAAACTAACAAAAGCCCTATATGGATTGAAACAAGCTCCAAGAGCTTGGTATGAAAAGCTCAGCAATTTCCTCATACAGCAAAATTTTTTAAGAGGAAATGTTGATAAAACACTCTTTATAAAGAAAAAGGGAAAAGACATTCTGCTTGTCCAAATTTATGTTGATGACATAATTTTTGGATCCACAAACAGTAAACTTTGCAAAGAATTTGAAAATACAATGAAAGGAAGATTTGAAATGTCTATGATGGGAGAATTAACTTACTTCTTGGGATTTCAAATCAATCAAAGCAAGAATGGTATTTTCCTAAGTCAAACCAAATAGTGTAATGATCTTTTAAAGAAGTTTGGCTTTGATAAATTTAAGTCCATTGATACACCCATGAGTCAAGCTGGTCATTTAGATAGAGATGAAAAGGGAAAATCTGTAGATATGACCATGTTTAGAGGCATGATAGGATCTTTACTATATCTTACAGCTAGTAGACCTGACATTATGTTTAGTGTCTGCATGTGTGCAAGATACCAAGCCAATCCTAAGGAATCCCATTTAAGTGCAGTCAAAAGAAGTTTCAAATATCTAATAAGAACCAAACATATAGGTTTACGGTATCCTAAGGGATCAACTTGCACTCTTATTGGCTATTCTGATTCTGATTTTGCTGGTTGCAAATTAGACAGAAAAAGTACATCTGGTACTTGCCATCTATTAGGGAATTCACTTGT
>NC_021162.2:10874028-10875618 GCF_000331145.2 Cicer arietinum
TGACAACACTAGTGCCATAAATATTACAAAGAATCCTGTTATGCACTCTAGAACAAAGCATATAGAGATTAGACATCATTTCATTAGAGATCAATACCAAAATGGTAATATCATGCTTGATTATGTTAATACATCTGATCAACTAGCGGATATATTTACCAAAGCCTTACCCAAGGAAAGTTTCTTCTATATTAGAATGAAACTTGGTATTATGGATCAAAATGAAATATAATCCCTGTGCAAAATCGATTGAGACATCGATTATCCTGTGATAGAATAGAAAATCAGCATTACAAATTCGATTGCATAATCGATTTATGCTACATAAGTGTCTTAATTGTCTAAGTCACAAACACGATAATCGATCTCATAATCGATTTAGTAATCTCAGATATCAAAAATGCTGGAGTATACATCAATACAATCGATTGATAAATCGATGGACAATTTGGAAAATCTTTTTAAAGAATGGATTATTTGTTTCAAGAGATTCACAGATGTGAGAAACTTTCCAAAATCCAACCCGAGCATCGATTAGGTAATCGATTGTGTCAAATTATGAAAACTCTGAGCCAAATGAGTCGATTTGGAAGTCGATTGAAATCCCTTTATGGTCAATATCTTCAAAATAATCGATTTGGAAATCGCTGCTGCTATGAGAAGGTTTTCTGAACTGATAAGGAAATCGATTTGGACATCGATTTATCAATTGAACGATCACTTAAAAAAAATCGATTTGGGAGTCGATTTACAATACGTCTGTTGGAGAAAAACTAGCCGTTGGAGGCAGTTGTAACGGAATACTTTCATTTTTCCTCCAATAACGGTAACAAAGTCGATTGGATAATCGATTGTTTGTACGCAAATGTGAAATAAAATCGATTGAGAAATCAATTTTGAACAGTTCTATATAAATCCCTAAATCGACTTCTGAACCCATTTTCACTATCAGCTCACATTTTCTCTCCCAAACTTGAATTTTTCTGTGCCTTAATCCTTCTCAAATCTTCCCAAACATCTAAAATTTCCAAAATCTTTCAAATGGCAAGAGTAAAGCAGACTAGTGAAAAACCTCAATCATCTTCTTCAAAATTTGTTTCCCTAGATTCTTCTTCAACATCTAGTGGAAGAACACCCTCTCCTCCACCTCCTTCCCCTCCGGCTAAGAGAGTCTCAATACCTACTCATAAGGTATTAGCAAAAGATAAAGGGAAGGAAATAGCAACTCGTCAAGGAACAACAAAAAAGAGGAAGGTTCCTCAATCTGAAAAACTAATGGGGGATGCCATGAAAGGGCCAACCCAGAAAAATAAGAAAACTATTCCTTCTCCCCAGCCAAAGAAGGTTCAGCCTCCCAAAGGCAAACCTGTTGAAGACGATGTTCTTCCACCATCTTTCTTAAAAAGGAAAATCCATGAGGCAAGAACTCTAGATTTTGCCTATTTTGATTCAAATGGTTTTACATTCCAAAACCATTTAAGATTTCATGGTTTGGTATATTTTCTATCCTGCTCTCTAGAAATCTATCCAAGGCTCATTAGAGCTTTCTACTCCAACTTCACACTCACAGCTTTTGGATTTGAATATGAA
>NC_021162.2:10876507-10904406 GCF_000331145.2 Cicer arietinum
TCAGTTGTCAATGAAGAATCTGTCAAAACAACTCTGACTTTTGGGGAATCAACTGTCAACCAAATGCAGTTGAAAAGGATAAATGGTAGTTGGACAAGGGCACAACCAAGTGCTGAACAACCTGAGCCATCTGAAACCCAATTTGAGGTTTTGGCTAAGTTGCTGGAACTGATAGAGTCTCAGGCTGCTCACAATGCTAGGGTGGAAGCCTCTCTTAGGAAACTCCAAGCAACCTTAAACTCAGTGGTTCAAGATGTTGATGCCATCCAAGAACACTTGGGTCTCAAAATGTCTTTTGAAGACATTGTTGACATTGTCAATCAAGCAACTGAAGAACCAAATCCTACCAACCTAGAAAGTACTAAACCTCATGGTGAGGAGACACTTGTTGAGGCTAATACAGCAGTCTCTACCTCTCCCATTGGTGATAATGAGGAGCAGCCCTAGATTAGTTGATTAGGATTTTGTTTTCTTTGTTGCTTTGTAATGTTCTTGTATATATCTTATGATAGCCTTTTGATTCATCACTCTTGGACAAGGGCACAACCAAGTGCTGAACAACCTGAGCCATCTGAAACCCAATTTGAGGTTTTGGCTAAGTTGCTGGAACTGATAGAGTCTCAGGCTGCTCACAATGCTAGGGTGGAAGCCTCTCTTAGGAAACTCCAAGCAACCTTAAACTCAGTGGTTCAAGATGTTGATGCCATCCAAGAACACTTGGGTCTCAAAATGTCTTTTGAAGACATTGTTGACATTGTCAATCAAGCAACTGAAGAACCAAATCCTACCAACCTAGAAAGTACTAAACCTCATGGTGAGGAGACACTTGTTGAGGCTAATACAGCAGTCTCTACCTCTCCCATTGGTGATAATGAGGAGCAGCCCTAGATTAGTTGATTAGGATTTTGTTTTCTTTGTTGCTTTGTAATGCTCTTGTATATATCTTATGATAGCCTTTTAATTCATCACTCTCTTTTGTATATCTTTTTGAATTCAATGACAAAGGGGGAGAATTTAAATGAACAAATTTAACTTGTGCTATTGCTCTGATTGACTGATAGAAATCTATTGTTCTAATTGACTGATAGATATTGTTATTGTATTCTGACATCTGATTTTGATGTTATTGTATTCTAACATCTGATTCTATTACCTAACTTGATTATGATTAATTTTACTCTGATACATACCAAATTCATATGCTTATTCATTGTACTCTGATACATACCAAATCTGGAAGTGAAAGCACTGATATTGCTCTGATACTGCGCTTTGATATACTAAACTTAAAAGAGTTTAAATTGAATGCTCTGATACTGAATTATATTGATATGATATTATTATGCTCTGATATCAAAAGATCTTATGTGCTCTATGTGGTATGCTCTGATATCAAAGTTGAATAAATGAAATACTGTTGTGCTTTGAAACTGCTTATGTACTCTTATGCTAAATCTGTTAAGTTTACTCTGATAACAAATTTTAATAAGCTCTAATACTCTGATTTTAATAGCAAGCTATGATATCAAAATATGATACCATATTTGAATAAATGTGAATAGCTTGTGCTTATGCTATTGAGATGAATCATGATTTCTAAAATTTAGGGGGAGATTTTAAATAATAGTTATTATTATAAAGTTATAAATTCAAAGTTAAATTGTATGTTTGTCATTTAATCAAAAATGGGGAGATTGTAAGACATATGCCTCCTTGATCATGATTTTGATATAATTTCCAAACATACAATGTATATGCATTATTTGATTGATCTAATGATTTGAATTGAGAAAGATTTCAGGCAAACAAACAAACACTACACACTTGGACAAAACTTGGAACTCAAGTAATCAATCAAAGATGGATGATGTCCTACAAGGCTTGAAGACTGATGTAAAAGAGTGTCTAGTGTTAATAGGGTCAATTAGGTAGACTTAATCATAATGAGTTCTCATATAGTATTTGCCAATGAAATCATAAAATAAGTTTTAATCAATCAAGTAATAAATCAATTGATACATCAAATGAGAAATTGATTGTCTGACTCACAGAATGAAGGTTTCACTAAGTTAATCGATTGAGAAATCAATTACTTAAAGGTTTTATCAAAAAATGTGTTCTGTGTTTATACAAATCAATTGGACAATCGATTTGCACATCAATTGAGTAACCGATTTTGTGATTCACAGAACCAAGCTCATACTAAGTCAATCGATTGGCAAATCGATTATGAAAATACTTTTTCATCAGACATGTGTTATGTGATCAACGAAATCGATTGGACAATCAATTGAAACAAGTTTCTTAAGTTGCAAGCTTTGCACTAATCAATTAGATAACCGATTGAAAGAATGAACTGGTTAATCATTTATCAGAAACATATTGCATAATCGATTGGCACATCGATTTTAACTAAACAGCTAAGCTACTGTAACAAGCAAAATTGATTGGCAAATTGATTGGAGTAAAACATCTTAGTCACTGTGACCAGCCAAGTCGATTGACAAATCGATTGGAGTAAAAGATCTTAGTCACAGTGACCAGCCAAGTCGATTGACGAATCGATTGAAGTAAAATGTGTGAGTTACAGGGAGCATTTAGCCCATTGCCAAATCAATTATGTTAATAAATGAATCGAACGAGTAATCGATTGTTTTGATCTCGTTGTTTGAACAAAACAAGTATAATCGATTAGTCAATCGATTCTGATACAAACTGAGTATCAGTCTCTGATAATTGCATTAAAAGAATCGATTAGGAAATCGATTAGTTCTTATATTTTCAAGATTCAAGAAAAACAAGACACGCGATAATCGATTAGGTAATTGATTAAGCGGGTATCAAACTTTAATAAAATCGATTAGGAAATCGATTTATATGATGTTTTTCTGAAAATATATAAATTGAATCAATCACAATTTTTTAAATAACAATCATAACACTTTTTCATAAACACAGAAGAATGAAAAACACCTTGAGAGAAAAATTGTTACAACACACAAATACTCATTGGCTAATACTTTTGTGTGAGATTTTACATTGCGATTGAGTCAATTTTCTTAGTATTCTTTAATTCTTTGTGAAAGAACAATTTCTGTAATTAAAGTTTTGGAAATCCAATAGTGGTACACTAGTGGCTATCTTTTAGGATGCTTGTGTTCATCTAAAAGAAACCTCAGCTTGATCTCGCTAGAGTTTGACGAGTAACTCTTAGGGATAGGTTGGTATTGTGATAGAAGTGGTTGTGAGTTGGATGGATAGGCTGTGACGCTGGAAAGTCTGTAAAAATATTCCTCAAATCATTCTAGTGAAAGGCTGAAATCTGTTGTAGATTTCAGGACTAGATGTAGGTTATCAAAGTGATAGCCGAACCAGTATAAAAATCTCCTGGTGCAATACTTCCTCTCTCTCTTTACTTTTTATATTGATCTTGCATGTGATTGTGAAATTCCGCTTTGAATAAACTGTTTGAATCTTTTGCTGTTAAAATAGGAATTAATATTAAACAAGTTGGTTTTGATATTAATTCATTACAGGAATTGGTTATAGACAAAACAGGAATGCTAAACAGAACCATAAATTTGTTAAATCAAAGCAAATGCATGATATCTTCAATAAACCAAAGTTTAATTCTGTATTGCAGATGTGCTTGACATCCAAAACACACTCATGGTACCTAGATAGTGGATGTTCCAAGCACATGACAGGAGACAAATCAAAATTCTTGTCTCTCAATTCAAAAAATGGTGGATATGTAAAATATGGTGACAACAATAAAGGTAAAATACTTGGTGTTGGAGACATAGGAAGTGAATCAACCACAATTATCAAAGACGTCCTCTATGTCAAAGGTTTGAAACACAACTTACTTTGTATTAGTCAGCTATGTGATAAAGGATTCCAGGTAAACTTTACATCTCAGTCTTGTACACTTGAGCATAAGGAAGATAAAAGCATGAAATTGGTAGGTGAAAGAATAAACAATATATACATGATTGATTTTGATGCCTTACCTGTAAATGATATATGTTGTTTATTATCTAAGTCTGATGAAGACTGGTTGTGGCATAAAAGAATAGCTCACATACATATTAATCATCTTAATAGACTTGTTAGTAAACAACTAGTGCTAGGTCTTCCAAACAGAAATTTTTCAAAAGAAAAAATTATGTGACTCTTGTGAGAAAAGTAAGTTAGTTAAGTCCTCCTTCCCCTCAATAGACTTAATACAAACAGATAGAGTTCTTCAATTAATCCATATGGATCTGTTTGGTCCATCTCAAGTAAAAAGCTTTGGAGGAAATCTGTATGGTTATGTGTTAGTTGATGATTACTCTAGATATACATGGACTTATTTCCTGTCTCACAAAAGTGATGCCTTCTCAATTTTCAAAAAAAATTGCAAATCAAGTTCAAAATGAGAAGAATCAGAAAATAGTTTCCATTAAAGAGTGATCATGGTGGAGAATTTCAAAATGAGTCTTTTGATAACTATTGTGATCAAAATGGAATTCACCACATGTACTCAGCCCCAAGAACTCCACAACAGAATGGAGTTGTAGAAAGGAAGAATAGAGCTCTAGAAGAATGATAAATGACTATAAGCTTGGTACAACTACAAAACGAAGATAATAATAATATTTAATAAAATAGAGTTGTCTAATAAATAAGTAATTATTATTTTATTTGAAAACACAATTTTATTATATGTTATTATTATCTTCGTTTTTTTGTTTTACTACATAACGAAGATAATAATAACACATAATAAAATTTAGTTTATCAAATAAATATGTACTTATTACTTTATTTGACAATTCTATTTTATATTATGTTATTATTATTATTTTTGTTATATAGTTGTATTTCATAACGAAGACAATACTAACATATAACTAAATAGAGTTGTTAAATAAAGTAATAATTACATATTTATTTGACAACTCTATTTTATTATATGTTATTACTATCTTCGTTTTGCTGTCAAACTTTAAAAGGAAGTTAATAATAACATATGATAAAATAAAATTATCAAACAAATTAATAGTTACATACTTATTTGACAACTCTATTTTATTATATGTTATTATTATCTTCGTTTTATAGTTTTACTTCATAATGACGATAATAATAACATATAACAAAGTTGAGTTTTAAAATAAATAATTAATTATTATTTTATTTGACAACTCTATTTTATTATATGTTATTACTATCTTCGTTTTGCTGTCAAACTTTAAAAGGAAGTTAATAATAACATATGATAAAATAAAATTATCAAACAAATTAATAGTTACATACTTATTTGACAACTCTATTTTATTATATGTTATTACTATCTTCGTTTTGCTGTCAAACTTTAAAAGGAAGTTAATAATAACATATGATAAAATAAAATTATCAAACAAATTAATAGTTACATACTTATTTGACAACTCTATTTTATTATATGTTATTACTATCTTCGTTTTGCTGTCAAACTTTAAAAGGAAGTTAATAATAACATATGATAAAATAAAATTATCAAACAAATTAATAGTTACATACTTATTTGACAACTCTATTTTATTATATGTTATTACTATCTTCGTTTTGCTGTCAAATATTTGACAACACTATTTTATTTAATGTTATTAGTATCATATAATAAAATGGAGTTGTCAAATAAAGTAATAATTACATATTTATATGACAACTTTATTTTATTATATGTTATTAGTATCTTTGTTTTGTAGTTGTACTAAATAACGAAAATAATAATAACATATAATAAAATAGAGTTATTATCTTCGTTTTGTAGTTGTACTAAATAAAAATAATAATAATAATAACATATAACAAAATAAAATTGTAAAATTAATATGTAATTATTACTTTATTTGACAACTCTATTTTATTATATGTTATTATTATCTTCGTTATGTAGTAAAACTATAAAACGAATATAACAATAACATTTAATAAAATAGAGTTGTCAAATAATGTAATAATAAAAAGCATTCTTCTCCTAAATTTATGATTGTGTTTCGGGTCATATTTTGAACATTAGCCATCATTTGGTTTAAAAATACAAATTTCGTTCCATTTTTTGTCGGGTGGTACGAAAATTGCCTTAAAAGTACAATCTAGATGAAATCGGGGATTTTTGTACCACCTGATTTTCGTCCATTTTTGTCAGCTGGTACGAAAATCGCCTGAAATGTCCAGATGAAATCGAGTCTCAGGAGACCCTAAAAACATTCTTCTCTAAAATTTATAATTGCGTTTCGGGTTCTGCGCTAGATCTCAAACACTAGCCATTGTCGAGTGGTCCGAAAATCGCTCGAAAAGTCCTAATGAAATAGAGGACCGAGAGTCCCTTATATCATTCTTCTTTTAAATCGAGGACCTAGAAACTCTTATAGCATTCTTCTCTAAACGTTATGACTATGTTTCAAGTTCCGCACCAGATTTCAAACACTAGACATTGTCTGGTCCGAAAATACAGACGTTGGTCCATTTTTGACGAGGGGTACAAAAATCGTAATCGAGGACCGCGAGACCATTATAGCATTCTTCGCCAAAATTTATAACTTTGTTTCATGTTTCGCTCCAGATTTCAAACACAAGCCATCGTCTTGTACGAAGATACCCCGAAAAGTCTATATGAAATCGAGGACCAGGAAACTCTTATAGCATTGTTCTCCTAAATTTATAAATGTGATTCGAGTTCCGTGTCAGATTTCTAACACTATCCATTGCTTGTTTGAAAATACGAATTTCGGTCCATTTTTTTTCATGTGTACGAGAGACCCTCATAGCGTTTTTTTGTAAAATTTTTAACTGTGTTTCGAGTTCCGTGTCTGATTCCAAACGCAAACTGTCGTTTTGTTCGAAAATACGAATTCCGGTCCATTTTAGTCGGGTGGTACGAAAGTCATCCGAAAAGTCCAGATTAAATCGAGGACCAAGAGACTCTTATAGCATTCTTCTAAATTTTTTTTATTATTATGTCTCGGGTTCCGCGCCAGGCTTCAAACACTAGCCATAGTCTTTTTCAAAAATACGGATTTTGGTCTATTTTGGTTGGATCGTATGAAAATCGCCCGAAAAGTCTAAATGAAATCGAGGACCGGGAGACCCTTATAGCATTCTTCTCCAAAATTTATTTGTGATTCGAGTTCTGCACCAGATTTCAAACACTAGCCATCGTCTGATCCAAAAATATGAATTTCTGTCCATTTTTGTTGGGTGATACGAAAATCGCCCGAAATGACAAGGTGAAATCGAGGACCCAGAAGACGCTTATAGCATTCTTCTCCTAAATATATAAATGAGTTTCGGGTTTTGCGCCAGATTTCAATCACTTGCCATCGTCTGGTCTGAAAATATAGATTTCGGCCCTTTTTTGTCGAAGTGTAAGAAAATCGCCTGAAAAGTATAGATGAAATCGAGGATTGAGAGACCTTTATAGCATTCTTCTTCTAAATTTATAACTATGTTCCGAGTTCCATGTCGGATTTCAAACACTAGCCATTGTTTTGCGCAAAAATATGAATTTCAGTCCATTTAAGTCCGGTGGTACGAAAATCACTCGAAAATATATAACAGTGTTTTGGATTCTGGGTCAGATTTCAAACACTAACCATCGTTTGGTCCGAAAATATAGATTTTGGTCCATTTTTGTCGAGGGGTATGAAAATCGCCTGAAAAGTCCAGATGAAATTGACGACCGAGAGACCCTTGTAGCATTCTTCTTCTAAATTTATAATTGTATTTCGGGTTCCATGCCAAATTTCAAACACTAGCCATTGTCTGGTGTGAAAATACGGATTTCAATCAATTTTAGTCTAGTGGAATGAAAATCGCCCGAAAAGTACAGATGAAATCGAGGACCGGGAGACCCTTAGAGAATTCTTCTCCTAAATTGGTAAATGTGTTTCAGATTTCATATAATACCACTGGTTTTGATTCACATGTCTTGATAAAAGCTTCACAACGTCAGATTTCAAACACTAGCCATTGTCTTGTTCGAAAATACAGATTTCTTTCCATTTTTGTCGGGGGTACGAAAATCGCCCGAAAAGTCCAGATGAAATCGGTGACCGGGAAACCCTTATAGCATTCTTCTCCTTAATATATAACCGTGTTTCGTGTTCCACGTCAAATTTCAAACACTAGCCATCGTCTGGTCCAAAAATACATATTTTAGTCAATTTTTGTCGAGGGGTACGAAACTCGCTTGAAAAGTCCAGATGAAATCGATGACCGAGAGACCCTTATAGCATTCTTCTTCTAAACTTATAATTTTGTTTCGGGTTCTGCGTCAAATTTCAAACACTAGCCATCGTCTAGTTCGATAATATGGATTTTGGTCCATTTTTGTTATGTGGTACGAAAAGTCCCTTATAGCATTCTTCTCCAAAATTTATAACTGTGTTTTATGTTCCGCATCAAATTTCAAACACTAGCCCTCGTCTGGTCCGAAAATACAGATTTTGGTTCATTTTTGCGGGGTTGTACGAATATCTCCCGAAAACTCCAGATGAAATCGAGGATTGAGAGACCCTTACAGCATTCTTCACCTAAATGTATAACAGTGTTTCGCGTTATGCGTCATATTTCAAACATATCCATCGTCTTGTTCGAAAATACGGATTTCAATCCTTTTTTGTCAAGTGGTACGAAAATTGCCCGAATAGTCCAGATGAAATCGAGGACCGGGGACCTTTAAAGAAGTCTTCTCCTAAATATATAACAGTGTTTCTGGTTCCGCATCAGATTTCAAACGGTAGCCTTCGTATGGTCCAAAAATATAGATTTTGGACCATCTTTGTAGAGGTATACGGAAATCGCTCGAAAAGTCCAGATGAAATCGAGGATCCAGATACCCTTATAGCATTCTTCTTCTAAATTTTTAACCTTGTTTCGGGTTCCGCATCAGATTTCAAACAATTGCCATCATTTTGTTCCAAAACACGGATATCGATCCATTTTAGTCGTGTGCTACGAAAATCGCTGAAAAGTCTAGATGAAATCGAGGAACGAGAGACCCTTATAGCATTTTTCTCCTAAATATATAATAGTGTTTCGGATATCGCGTCAAATTTCAAACACTAGCCATCGTCTAGTCCAAAAATACAGATTCTTGTCCATTTTAGTCGAAGGGTAAGAAACTCGCCTGACAAGTCTACATGAAATCGAGGACCGAGAGTCCCTTATAGCATTCTTCTTCTAAATTTATAAATGTGTTTCAATTTCGGCGTCAGATTTCGCACAATAGCCATCATCTTTTTCAAAAACACTAGTTTCGGTCCATTTTAGTCGAGTGGTACGAAAATAGCCCGAAAAGTCCATATGAAATCGAGGACTAGGAGACTCTTATAACATTCTTCTCATAAATTTATAAATGTGGTTTTGGTTGCACGTCAGTTTTCAAAAAATATCTATCGTCTTTTTCGAAAATACGGATTTCGGTCCATTTTTGTCGGGTGGTATGAAAATCGCCCAAAAGGTCCAGATGAAATCGACGACCGAGAGACCCTTTTAACATTCTTCTCCTAAATTGATAATTGTGGTTCGGGTTCAACGTGTGTTTTCAAATACTATCCATCGTCTTATTCTAAAATACGGATTTCGGTCGATTTTTGTCGGTTGGTATGAAAATCGCCCCAGAAGTCCAGATGAAATCGAGGACCGAGCGACCCTTATAGCATTCTTCTTCTAAATTTATTATTGTTTTTCAGTTTCCGCGTTAGATTTCAAACAATAGCCAACATCTTGTTCGAAAATATGGAAATCGTTCCATTTTAGTCGGGTGGTACGAAAATCGCCCGAAATGTCTATATGAAATCGAGGACTAGAAGACTGTTGTAGAATTATTCTCCTAAATTTATAACTGTGTTTCGGGTTCAGTGTCAGTTTTTAAACATTATCCATCGTCTTATTCAAAAATATGGATTTCAGTCCATTTTTGTCGGGTGGTATGAAAATCGCCCGAAAAGTCCAGATGAAATCGAGGACCGAGAGACCCTTTTTACATTAGTCTCTTAAATATATAACAGTGTTTCAAGTTCCGCGTCATATTTCAAATACTAGCCATCGTCTAGTTTGAAAATATAGATTTTTGTCCATTTTTGTTTAGGGGTACGAAACTCGCCAGAAAAGTTCAGATGAAATCGATGACCGAGAGTCCCTTATAGCATTCTTTATCTAAATTTATAACAGTGTTTCGGTTTCCGCGTTAGATTTCAATCACTTGCCATCATCTTCTTCGAAATTACGGATTTCGATCCATTTTAGTCAAGGTGGTACGAAAATCGCCTGAATAGTCCAGATGAAATCGAGGACCAGGATACCCTTATAAAATTCTTCTCCTAAATATATAACAGTGTTTCGGGTTCCGCATTAGATTTCAAACACTAGCCATCGTCTGGTCCGAAAACACAGATTTTGATCAATTTTGGTAGAGGGATATGAAAATCGCCTGAAAAGTCCAGATGAAATCGAGGACATAGAAACCCTTACAGCATTCTTCTTTTAAATTTGTAAATGTGATTCGAGTTCCGCGTCAGATTTAAAACACTAGCCATCGTCTGGTCTTAAAATACAGATTTTGGTCTATTTTTGTCGAGGGGTACGAAAATTGCCCGAAATGTCCAGATGAAATCGAGGACGGGGAGACCCTTATAACATTCTTCATCTAAATTTATAAATGTGTTTCGGGTTCTGCATCAAATATCAAACAGTAGCCCTTGTTTGGCCTGAAAATAGAGATTTCGTCCATTTTTGTTGGGTGGTACGAAAGTCTCCCGAAAAGTCCTGATGAAATCGAGGACCGAGAGAACCTTATATCATTCTTTTCCTAAATATATAACATTGTTTCGGGTTCCGCGTCAGATTTCAAACAGTAGCCATCGTCTGGTCCGAAAATAGAGATTTTGGTCCATTTTTGTCGAGGGGTACGAAATTCGCCCGAAAAGTCCAGATATATTTAAGAGAAGAATGCTGTAAGGGTCTCTCGGTCCTTGATTTCATATGGACTTTTCGGGCAATTTTCGTACTACCTGACTAAAATGGAACGAACTCTGTATTTTCAAACCAGACTAGGGCTAGTGTATGAAATTTGACGCGGAACCAAAAACACAATTATAAATTTAGGAGAAAAATGCTATAAGAGTCTTCTGGTCCTCGATTTCATATGGACATTTCGGGCAATTTTCGTGCCACCGGACTAAAATGGGCCGATATACGTATTTTCGAACAAGATGATGGCTAGTGATTGAAATTTTACGTGGAAACCGAAACACATTTATAAATTTAGAAGAAGAATGCTATAAGGTTCTCTCGGTCCTCGATTTCATCTGGACTTTTCGTGCGAGTTTCGTACCCCTCGACAAAAATTTAGGACAAGAATGCTATAAGGGTTTCCCGGTCCTTAATTTCATATGGACTTTTTGGGCGATTTTCGTACCACCCGACAAAAATGGAAAGTAATCTGTATTTTCGAACAAGACGATGGCTAGTGTTTGAAATATGTCGTTGTGAAGATATTATCAGGACTTTTGTATCAAAACTAGTGGTATTATATGGAATCTGAAACACATTTATAAATTTAGGAGAAGAATTCAATAAGGGTCTCCCGGTGCTTATTTCATCTAGACTTTTCGAGGGATTTTCATACCACTAGACTAAAATTGATTGAAATCTGTATTTTCTGACCAGACGATGGCTAATGTATCAAATTTGACATGGAATCGAAATAATGTATTAAATTTAGAAGAAGAAGGCTTTAAGGGTTTCTCGGTCGTCGATTTCCTTTGGACTTTTAGGGCGATTTTCGTACCCCTAAAAAAAATATACCAAAATCTATATTTTCGAACCAGACGATACCTAGTGTTTGAAATCTGACTCGGAATCCGATACGCTGTGATATACTTTGGAGAAAAATGCTATAAGGGTCTCCCAGTCCCCGATTTCATATGGTATTTTTGGGTGGTTTTCGTACCACTCAACTAAAATGGACCGAAATTCTTATTGTTGAACAAAACAATGGCTAGTGTTTGAAATTCGACACGGAACTCGGAACACAGTTATAAATTTAGGAGAAGAATGCTATAAGGGTCTCTTGGTCCTCGATTTCATCTGGACTTTTCAGGCGATTTTCTTACCCCTCAACAAAAAAGGACCGAAATCTATATTTTCGGACAAGACGATGGAAAGTGTTCGAAATCTGGCATAGAACCTAAAACCTAGTATTAAATTTTTGGAGAAGAATGCTATCACGGACTTTTAGGGTGATTTTCGTACCACCCGACAAAAAAATGAACCGAAATTCGTATTTTCGAACAAGATGATTGCTAGTGTTTGAAATCTGATACGGAACCCGAAACGCAGTTATAAATTTTTGAGAAGAATGCTATAAGGGTCTCCCGATCCTCGATTTCATCTTGGCTTTTCGGGCAATTTTCGTACCACCCGACAATCGTGGTCCGAAATCCGTATTTTCGAACAAGACAATTGCTAGTATTCTAAATCTGAGGCGGAACCCGAAACTTAGTTATAAATTTAGGAGAAGAATTCTTTAAGGGTCTCCAGGTCCTCGATTTTATCTGGACTATTTAGGCGATTTCAGTACCACTCAACAAATATGGACCGAAATTCGTATTTGCGGACCAGACGTTGGCTAGTGTTTGAAATTTGACGCAGAACCTGATATACATTTATAAATTTACGAGAAGAATGCTACAATAATCTTCTTCTCCCCGATTTGATCTGGACTTTTCGGGCAATTTTCGCACCCCTCAAATAAAACGGACCAAAATCTGTATTTTTAGACTAGACGATAGCTAGTGTTTGAAATCTGTCGTGGAATCCGAAACACAATAAATTTTGGATAAGAATGCTAAAAGGGTTTCCTGGTCCTCGATTTCTTCTGGACTTTTCGAGCGATTTTCATACGACCCGACAAAAATGGACCAAAATAAGTATTTCTTGAAAATAGACAAGGGTTAGTGTTTGAAATTTGACACAGAACCTGGAACATAGTTATAAATTTTGGAGAAGAATGCTATGGGGGTCTCCCAGTCCTCGATTTGATCTGAATGTTTCGGGCGATTTTCATACCACCGGACAAAAATGGACGGAAATTAGTATTTCAAGACCAGACGGGGGCTAGTGTTTGAAATTTGACGCGGAACCTGAAACACAATTATACAATTTGGAGAAGAATACTATAAGGGTCTCCCGGTCATCGAGGACTAAAATGGATTGAAATTCTTATTTTCGGACCAGACGATGGCTAGTGTTTGAAATTTGACATGGAACCCGAAATACTGTTATAAATTTAGAAGAAGAATGCTGTAAGGGTCTCTCGACCGTCGATTTTATCTGGACTTTTTAGGCGATTTTCGTACCCCTCGACTAAAATGGACCAAAATCTCTACTTTCAGACCAGACAATGGCTAGTGTTTGAAATCTGTTCCGGAATCTGAAACATTGGTATATATTTAGGAGAAGAATGCTATAAGGGTCTCCCAGTCCTCGATTTCATCTGGTATTTTCGGGTGATTATCGTACCACCCGACTAAAATGGACCGAAATTCGTACTTTGAACAAAACAATGGCTAGTGTTTGAAACGCAGTTTTAATTCTAGGAGAAGAATGCTATAAGGGTCTCTCAGTCCTCGATTTCATCTGGACTTTGCAGGCAATTTTCTTTCCCCTCGACAAAAAATGATCAAAATCTATATTTTTGGACCAGACAATGACAAGTGTTTGAAATCTGGCGCGGAACCCAAATACCAGTTATAGATTTTGGAGAAGAATGCTATAAGGGTCTCCTAGTCCTCGGTTTCATCTGGACTTTTCGGGTGATTTTCGTACCACCCGACAAAAAATGGACGAAAATTCCTATTTTCGAACAAGATGGTTGCTAGTGTTTGAAATCTGACACGGAACCCGAAACTCATATATAAATTTAGGAGAAGAATGTTATAAGGGTCTCCCGGTCATTGATTTCATCTGGGCTTTTCAAGAGATTTTCGTACCACCCGACAAAAATGGACCGAAATTCATACTTTCGAACAAGACAATTGCTAGTGTTTGAAATCTGAGGCCGAACCCGAAACTCAGTTATAAATTTAGACGAAGAATGCTATAAGGGTCTCCTGGTCCTCGATTTTATTTGGTCTTTTCTGGAGATTTTCGTACACCCGACAACAATGGACTGAAATTCGTATTTTCAGACCAAACGATGGCTAGTGTTTGAAATTTGGCACGAAACCCGAAACACAGTTATAAATGTTGGAGAAGAATGCTATAAGGGTCTCTTGCTCCTCGATTTCAACTGGACTTTTCGGCGATTTTCGTACCCCTCGACTAAAATGGACTAAAATCTGTATTTTCGGACCAGACTTTGGCTAGTGTTTGAAATCAAGCGCGGAAGACGAAGAAATGTTTCGAGATGAATGCTATAAGGGTCTCCCAGTCCTAGATTTCATCTGGACTTTTAGGGGGACATTCGTACCACCAGACTAAAATGGACCAAAATCTATATTTTCGAACAAGACGATGGATTGTGTTTGAAATTTGACATGGAACCCGAAATACAGTTATAAATTTAGAAGAAGAATGCTATAAGGGTCTCTCGGTCCTCAATTTCATCTGGACTCTACGTGCGATTTTCGTACTACCCGAATAAAATGGACCGAAGTCCGTATTTTTGAACAATACGATGGCAAGTTTTTGAAATCTTACAAGGAACCCGAAACACAGTTATAAATTTAGAAGAAGAATCCTATAAGGCTCTCCAAGTCCTCGATTTCATCTGGACTTTTTGGGCGATTTTCTTACACCTCAAAAAAAATGGACCGAAATCTATTATTCGAACCAGATGACGGCTATTGTTTGAAATCTGATGCGGAATCCGAAACACTGTTATAAATTTAGAAGAAGAATGTTGTAAGGGTCTCCCGAAACATACTGTTATTACCCGAAGAATGTTGTAAGGGTCTCCCGAAACACAGTGTTGGAAATCTCTCGGTAACTAGACTTTTCGAGCGATTTTAATACCACCCAATTAAAATGGACCAAAATCCATATTTTCGAACAAGACGATGACTAGTGTTTGAATTTTGCAAAGAAACCGAAACACAATTTTAAATTTTGGAGAAGAATGCTATAAGGGTCTCCCAGTCCTCGATTTCATCTATACTTTTCGGTCGATTTTCGTACCCAACGACGAAAATATGCCGAAATCTATTTTTTCGGATCAAACGAAGGCTAGTGTTTAAAATCTTGCATGAAACCAAAACATAGTTATAAATTTTGGAGAAGAATGCTCTAAGGGTCTCCTCGTCCTTGATTTCATCTAGAATTTTCGGGCGATTTTTGTATCACCTGACAAAAATGGACCAAAATCCGTATTTTCTTACAAGACGATGGCTAGTGTTTGAAATATGATGCGGAACCCGAAATACAATTATAATTTTGGAGAAGAATGCTATAAGGGTATCCTGGTCCTCGATTTCATATGGTCTTTTCGGGCAATTTTTGTACCACCCGACAAAAACAGACCGAAAATCGTATTTTCGGACCAGACGATGGCTAGTGTGTGAAATCACGTGCGGAACCCGAAACAAAATTATAAATTTTGGAAAAGAATGCTATAATTGTCTCCCGGTCCTCGATTTCATCTAGACTTTTCGGGCGATTTTCATTCCACCCGACTGAAATGGACTGAAATCCGTATTTTTGAACAAGACGATGGCTAACGCGAAATCTGCAACGCAGTTATAAATTTAGAACAAAAATTCTATAATGGGGTCTCGGTCCTCGATTTCATTTGGACTTTTCGAGCGACTTTCGTATCCATCGGCAATAATGGACCTACATCTATATTTTTGGACTAGACAATTGAAATCTGGCGCAGAACTCGAAACAATGTTATAAATTCTGGAGAAGAATGCTATAATGATCTCACGATCCTTGTTTTCATTTGGGCCTTCAGGCGACTTTCGGAACACTCGACAAAAATGGACCAACATCTGTATTTTCGGACCAAACGATCACTAGTGTTTAGAGAAGAATGCTATAAAAGTCTCTCAGTTCTCAATTTCATTGGGACTTTTCAGGCGATTTTCGTACCACCTGACAAAAATGGACCGAAATCAGGTGGTACGAAAATCCCCGATTTCATATAGACTTTTCAGGAAATTTTCGTACCACTAGACAAAAATGGAACGAAATTCGTATTTTTCGACCAAATGATGACCAATGTTCAAAATTTGACCCGAAACACAATTAAAAATTTAGGAGAAGAAAGCCTTTTAATTATTACATTATTTGACAACTCTATTTTATTAAATGTTATTATTATAATCGTTTTATAGTTTTACAATATAACGAAGATAATAATAACATATAATAAAATCGAGTTGTCAAATAAAGTAATAATTACATATTAATTTCACAACTCAATTTTGTTATATGTTATTATTATTTTCGTTATTTAGTACAACTACAAGACGAAGATAATAATAACGTATAATAAAACAGAGTTGTGAATAAATATGTAATTATTAATTTATTTGATAAATCTATTTTATTATATGTTATTATTATCTTCTTTTTAAAGTTTGACTGCATAACGAAGATAGTAAATCATTTAATAAAATAGTGTTGTCAAATAAATATGTAATTATTACTTTATTTGACAACTCTTATTTATTATATGTTTTTTATTATATGTTTTGTAGAAGAATGATATAAGGGACTCCCGGTCCTAGATTTCATCTAGACTTTTCGGGCAACTTTCCTACCACCTGACTAAAATAGACCAAAATCCGTATTTTCGAACAAGACTATTTTTAGTATTTGAAATCTGACCCGGGACCCGAAACACAATTATAAATTTAGAAGAAGAACGCTATAAGGATCTCCCAGTCCTCGATTTCATATGGACTTTTTGGGCGATTTTCATACCACTAGACTAAAATGGATTGAAATCCGTATTTTCGGACAAGACGATGGCTAGAGTTTGAAACCTGACGCGAATCTTGAAACTCTGTTATAAATTTAGGAGAAAAATGTTATAAGGGTCTCCCGGTCCTCGATTTCATATGGACTTTTCGGGCGATTTTCGTACTACCCGACTAAAATGGATTGAAATCCGTATTTTCGAACAAGATGATTGTTAGTGTTTGAAATCTGGCGCGGAACCCGAAACATAGTTATAAATTTTGGAGAAGAATGCTATAAGGGTCTCCCAGTCCTCGATTTCATCTAGACTTTTCAGGCAATTTTCGTACCCCTCGACAAAAATGGACCAAAATATGTATTTTAAGACCAAACGATGGCTAGTGTTTGAAATATAACCTTAAATGAGAAACATTGTTATATATTTAGGAGAAGAATGCTATAAGGGTCACCCGGTCTTCGATTTCATCTGGACTTTTCGGGCGATTTTTGATCACCCCAACAAAAATAGACCGAAATCCGTAATTTCCAACAAGACAATGGCTAGTGTTTGAAATCTGACGCGGAACCCGATATACATTTATAAGAGTCTTCTGGTCCTCGTTTTCATATGGACTTCTCGGCCGATTTTCGTACCACCTAACAAAAATGAACGGAAATCTGTATGTTCGGACTAGACGAGGGCTAGTGTTTGAAATTTGATGCAGAACCCGATACACATTTATAAATTTTATAGAAGAATGCTTTAAGGGTCTCCTGGTCCTCGATTTCATCTGGACGTTTAAGGCAATTTCAGTACCACTCAACAAATATGGACCGAAATTCGTATTTTCGGACCAGACGATGGCTAGTGTTTGAAATTTGACGCAGAACCCTGTAAGACATATGCCTCTTTGATCATGATTTTGATATAATTTCCAAACATAAAATGTATATGCATTATTTGATTGATCTAATGATTTGAATTGAGAAACATTTTAGGCAAATAATCAAACACTACACACTTGGACAAAACTTGGAACTCAAGCAATCAAGCAAAGATGGATGATGTCCTACAAGGCTTGAAGACTGATTTATAAAAGTGTCTAGTGTTAATAGTGTCAATTAGGTAGACTTAATCATAATGATCTCATATAGTATTTGCCAATGAGATCATAAAATAAGTTTTAATCAATCAAGTAATAAATCAATTGATAAATCCATTGAGCAATAGATTGTCTGACTTACAAAATAAAGGTTTCACTAAGTTAATCGATTGGGAAATCGATTACTTAAAGGTTTTATCAAAACCTGTGTTCTGTTTTTAAACAAATCAATTGGACCATCGTTTTGCACATCCATTGAGTAATGGATTTTTTGATTCATAGAACCAAGTTCATACTAAGTCAATCGATTGGCAAATCGATTATGAAAATACTTTCTCATCAGACACGTGTTCGGTGATCAACGAAATCGATTGGAAAATCAATTGAAATAAGTTTCTTAAGTTGCAAGCTTTGCACTAATCGATTAGATAATCGATTGATAGATGTTTCTTAAGTTGCAAGCTTTGCAAGCTTTGAAAGAATGAACTGGTTAATCATTTATCAGAAACATATTGCATAATCGATTGGCACATCGATTTCAACTAAACAGCTAAGCTACTGTAACAAGCCGAATCGATTGGCAAATCGATTGGAGTAAAACATCTTAGTCACTGTGACCAACCAAGTCGATTCACAAATCGATTGGAGTAAAACATCTTAGTCACTGTGACCAGCCAAGTCGATTGACGAATCGATTGAAGTAAAATGTCTGAGTTACAGGGATAACTTAGCCCATTGCCAAATCGATTATGTTAATAAATGAATCGATTGAGTAATCAATTGTTTTGATCTCGTTGTTTGAACAAAACAAGTATAGTCGATTAGTCAATCGATTCTGATTCAAACTGAGTATTAGTTTCTGATAAGTGCATTAAAATGATCGATTAGGAAATCGATTAGTTCTTATGTTTTCAAGATTCAAGAAAAACAAGACACGCGATAATCAATTAGGTAATCGATTAAGCTGGTATCAAACTTTAATAAAATCGATTACGAAATCGATCTATATCACTACGCCAAAAATGACATTTAACAGCGCCCATTTTACAGCGCTTGCTAAACACAAGCGCTGTTGTAATTATATTTTAAAAATAACGGAACCTATTACAGCGCTTTTGATGCGAAGCGCTGTAAAACAAGCGCTGTAGTAGGTCATATAACGTTTGCGCATCACGTTATAAGGCTTTTACAGCGCTTGTCAAAAAAGCGCTGTAAAAGAAAGCGCTTTCTCGAATCAGTTACAGCGCTTTTTTCACAAGCGCTGTAAAACACATGCGCTTTCATTGAATTTAACTACCTACTACAGCGCTTTTTTCACAAGCGCTGTAAAACACATGCGCTTTCATTGAATTTAACTACCTACTACAGCGCTTTTTTCACAAGCGCTGTAAAACACATGCGCTTTCATTGAATTTAACTACCTACTACAGCGCTTTTTTCACAAGCGCTGTAAAACACATGCGCTTTCATTGAATTTAACTACCTACTACAGCGCTTTTTTCACAAGCGCTGTAAAACACATGCGCTTTCATTGAATTTAACTACCTATTACAGCGCGTTTTTCACAAGCGCTGTAAAATACATCTTTCAAATAATTATATACGTTGGGAACCCTAATATCCTCTACGTACTGTGCGGCCATCTACGTTGTCTAAGGTATTTTTTACACATGATCTGTTATGTTTTGAAATTGTCAAAAATTGTCAAAAACTCATACCACATGATCTGTTCTGTTTTGAAATTGTCAAAAATTGTCAAAAACTCATACCACATGATCTGTTCTGTTTTGAAATTGTTAGTTGATATTGGTTTCTTTTTGAAACTTGTTGATATGTTTTGAAAGCTTATTATTTTTGTTACTGCATTTATATAGGTGGTATAATATGGATAGGAAATGGATTTCAGCCAATCGATTGTCAAAAGAGTATGAAATTGGAGTGAAGGAGTTTGTTGAGTTTGCAGTGAAGAATGCAAAAGATCCAAATAGAGTAGTTTGTCCTTGTTTAAAATGTTGTTTTGGAAAACGTGTTAGAGAAGATGAATTAGAAGGACATCTAGTATGTAATGGAATTGATCAAAGCTACACATGTTGGATAAGACATGGTGAGAAAAAAAAAGGAAACATTAATTTTGAGAATAGTTCTACATATGCTTCAACTGATTTCGATACAGATACATATGAGCCGGACCGAGTTGATGAGATTGCAAAAGCAGTTGAAGAAGATCTTCGAGATTGTCCTAAAATGTTTGAAAGTTTGTTGAGTGATGCAGAGAAAGAATTATATAATGGTTGTACTAAATTCACAAGACTGTCAGCGATATTAAAGTTGTACAACTTAAAAGCGAGTAATGGATGGTCTGATAAAAGCTTTACGGAATTATTAACACTCATAAAAGATATGTTGCCAGATGATAATGAACTTCCCAGTCGAACCTACGAGGCTAAACGGATTTTGTGTTCTATTGGAATGAGTTACGAAAGGATTCATGCGTGTCCTAACGATTGCATTTTATTTCGAAACGAATATGAACTACTTAAGGCGTGTCCGAAATGCAATGTCTCTCGATATAAGAAGAAAGAATCATACTCTTTTGTCATTAATAATTTTTTTTCTGTAAAATACATTACTTATAATTGTTTTCATTGCAGACCACTTTTGTTCGTGATGAGGAACGAAAGTCATATGTTTTGAGAGTTGCTGGGAAAATCCATCGTGGATTTAGATCCCATCTCTCAAATTTCTATCTAAAAGATAGAGAAGGAAACACAAATGCTGAACCTCCAAAGATATATCAACATTATATATCAAAGGATGAATGGAGTGCATTTGTTTCCAAACGTTCTGACCCGGCGTTTGTCGTAAGTGATTAATTTATTAGCATTTGTGTTTTATTATTCATATTCGTAGCGTATTTTAAATTTTTACACAATTGCTATTTTTTTTTATATAGAATATTAGTAAGGCAAATCGCGAACGGGCAAGCAACCCAAAACACCCATACAAGAAATCACGTATGGGATATGCACGCCTTGAACAACAAATTGTAAGTAATTAAACATCACTTTTATATAATGAAGTAATTTGTATTATAAACTATAGTGTGTAACTAATTTGTATTATTTTGTTTATGATTTTAACGAATAGAGAAAAGACACCCAAGCCGATCAACCCTTGGGTCGTCATATATTGTGGAAGGAAGCGCGTGTTAATAAAGAAGGAGTGGTTGATAATGAAAATGTCAAGAAAGTTGTAGAACTTTGTGTAAGTATATTATCACTTTAATATTTTTTAATATTGTATTTTAAAAATGCTATTGAACTTATCTTTTTAATGTTACATGTATTTTAGGAAACTATTGAACAAAGTTCTGAAACTCAAGAGGGCAACAAGGATACGTGCAGGGACATTCTTGGGAAAGTGTTTAATGTCCCTGAGTATTCCGGTCGAGTGAGGGGGAAAGGATTTGGCGTAACTCCCAAAAGCTTTTTTCCTCAAGAGAAGCGCCAAAAACCTTCCAACGAGGAAGTATTAGAGAAGCTCAGAATCCTATCGGAGCAAGTGGCACTCTTGGTGAATACGAATAAAGACAAGCAACTTCCGGTTCAGCTCCAACCTGAAATACAAATGGAGAGTGAAACCGGGAGTTGCAACGTCGGTTTGAAGAGTATTCCCGAGGTAATTAATTACTTACTACTTACTTGCTTATGTAATTACTTATGTATTAAACAAACTTATATATTAACTGTACTTATGTTTTAACTATTGATGTAGGGTGTCACTACATGTGTCCTATACTTGTCCTCGCCGACTCAACGGAAGGTGGGAAAAGGAATATTGCACAATACTTCGGGAGAAGTATTGCACAATATTCCGATCCCCGCGGGCCATGTCAAAGTATCGCCTACGGTTGCTTTCGAACCAACTGCACCGTTGCCCATACCGGACAACGATGGAGATATGAAGTTCTTAAGCGACGCTATTGGCAGTTACGTGGCATGGCCCACACACCTTGTTGCCCTCGAAAAAAAGATTCCCAAGGACAAATCAGTTACATCTCCCGAAAAGGTTTGTCACATTTATTGCCTAAGGTTTTTTATTTTTTCAGATTCAATAAACTAACATTTTACCTCATTTTTGTAGGTCCAAATAAATAAACCACCCCTACAGCCAAAAAAAGGCAGCAAACCTCAAAAATTGGAGGTTAATAGGGCTGCCAAACTACAAAGGCTGGAGGGTAATAAAGCTGCAAAACTTGCAGCAACAAAAAATCTAGATCGGGGAAAATCGGTCGCTGCTGCTGCTGCTCCTAATAAAAGTCAGCCACGCCTTGGTAAATACGGGGCGTGTCTTGACATCCAAATAAAAAGGAACATGGGCAGCAGCAACGATTCGCCCATCGTACAAATGAATAAAGACATCTTTGGAGATGAGTATATTGAATACCTCGAAAAGGAGCAAATGTACGATCTTCTCGAACATAAGGAGCTGAGTGTTACTGTAATCAGCTTGTACATAAGGTAAAAAATACTTTTAATTGCATTTATTTGTAATTAATTAAATGTATTGGTAATTAATCTAGTTTAAAATTTTCATTGAAGGTTTTTGTACGAGAAGGTCGTGTGCACGAGGAAACTGTCAAATAAATACTCATTCTTGTCTCCGCATAAGATGTCGATGTTCAAACTCGATCCAGACAATGTAAAACACTACATTGTAGATATGTTTTTAAGAAATAAAGAAAGTGATAAATTGTTCTTGGCACCATATAATTCAGGGTACGTAATTTTATCTTTTTTAATTGATGAGAATTTAATTTATTAGTTGTCTATAAACAAAATTGCTTAACCAATTTTTTGTTGTTGTAGGGCACATTGGGTGCTATTTGCAATCAATGCGGTCTCTGAAGTGATATACTATTTGGATCCCGTGCACGGCGATTACACCAATCACCCCGGAATAAAGAATATGCTCGACACGTAAGTAATATTCATTTATTTCTTACATATATATATTTATATATATATATAAATATTCATGCTCTAATAATCACATTTATTCATTCGATAGTGCCTTAAAAGTTTATCGAGCTCAAAGAGGTGCTAAAGTGTCGAAGCAGAAGTCTAATAACATTACATGGATCTCAATAAAGTGCCCTCGTCAAACAAATAACATCGACTGTGGGTACTACATATTGAGATTCATGAAGGAGATTGTTGAGAAGAATAAAACTATTATCCCAGAAACGGTACGGTATTTGCATTATATGATTTTCATATATAAATTATCTATATATTTGATACTAACTTAATATAATATGTTCAATTTTTATATTGCAGTACTTTGCCAATTCCAGTCCATCATATTCTGAGGAAGATCTGATGGAATTAAAGGAAGAATGGTGTCAGTACGTGCTTGACTAAAATGCACACTCGTAACTCATATAATGGGGTGCACATTACAACGCTTTTTGTGAAGAAGCGCTGTAAAATGTGCATAACAAGCGCGCGTTGTATTTACATGTTTTATAGCGCTTTTTTAAAAGTGCTGTTGTATCATTTACAGCGCTCGTTTCCACAGCGCTTATTTTTTTGAAAAAGCGCTGTAAATGGCTTAAAAAAAGCGCTGTAAAATCCGTTTTTTCGCGTAGTGTATGTTGTTTTTCTGAAACTATAAATTGATTCAATTACAAACTTTTATAACAATCATAACATTTTTTCATAACAAAGAAAACTGAAAAATACCTTGAGAGAAAAATTGTTACAACACACAAATACTCATTGGCAAACACTTTTGTGTGAGATCCTACATTGTGATTGAGTCAATTTTATTAGTCTTCTTTAATTCTTTGTGAAAGTTCAATTTCTGTAATTGAAGTTTTGAAATCCAGTAGTGTTACACTGGTGGTTATCTTTTAGGATACTTGTGTTCATCTAAAAGAAACCTCAACTTGATCTCGCTAGAGTTTGACGAGTAACTCTTAGGGATAGGTTGGTATTGTGATAGAAGTGGTTGTGAGTTGGATGGATAGGCTGTGTTGCTGCAAAGTCTGTAAAAAATTCCTCAAATCATTCTAGTGAAAGGCTGAAATCTGTTATAGATTTCAGGACTGGATGTAGGTTATCAAAGTGATAGCCGAACCAGTATAAAAATCTCCTGGTGCACTATTTCCTCTCTCTCTTTACTTTTTATATTGATCTTGCATGTGATTGTGAAATTCTGCTTTGAATAAACTGTTTGAATCTTTTGCTGTTAAAATAGGAATTAATATTAAACAAGTTGGTTTTGATATTAATTCATCACTTAGGAAAGAATTAGATAATCTTGTTGATAATATTGTATAAAATTTCCTAAGGGTAGAAGTCATATAACCAACAAACCCGAAACTCAGTTATAAATTTACGAGAAGAATGCTATAATAATCTTCTTCTCCTTGATTTCATATGGACTGTTCGGGCAATTTTTGCACTCCTCAAAAAAAATGGACCAAAATCTGTATTTTCAGACTAGACGATAGCTAGTGTTTGAAATTTGTCGCGGAACCCGAAACACAGTTATAAATTTTGGATAAGAATGCTATAAGGGTTTCCCGGTCCTCGATTTCATCTGGACTTTTCGAGCGATTTTCATATGACCCGACAAAAATGGAAGGAAATAAGTATTTCCTGAAAATAGACGAGGGTTAGTGTTTGAAATTTGACACAAAACCCGAAACATAGTTATAAATTTTGATCTGAACGTTTCGGGCGATTTTCATACCACCCGACAAAAATGGACCGAAATCAGTATTTCAAGACCACACGAGGGCTACTGTTTGAAATTTGACATGGATTGAAATTCATATTTTCGGACCAGAAGATGGCTAGTGTTTGAAATTTGACATGGAACCCGAAATACAGTTATAAATTTAGAAGAAGAATGTTGTAATGGTCTCTCGATCGTCGATTTCATCTGGACTTTTTAGGCGATTTTCGTACCCCTCGACAAAAATGGACCAAAATCTCTACTTTCAGACCCGAAAATGGCTAGTGTTTGAAATCTGTCCCAGAATCCGAAACATTGTTATATATTTAGGAGAAGAATGCTATAAGGGTCTCCCAGTCCTCGATTTCATCTGGTATTTTCGGGTGATTATCGTACCACCCGACTAAAATGGACCGAAATTCGTATTTTGAAACAAAACAATGGCTAGTGTTTAAAATCGGATACAGAACTGGGAAAACAGTTTTAAATCTAGGAGAAGAATGTCATAAGGGTCTCTCGGTCCTCGATTTCATCTGGACTTTGCAGGCAATTTTCTTTCCCCTCGAAAAAAAATGATCAAAATCTATATTTTTGGACCAGATGATGAGAAGTGTTTGAAATCTGATGCGGAACCTAAAAACCAGTAATAAATTTTGGAGAAGAATGCTATAAGGGTCTCCCAGTCCTCGGTTTCATCTGGACGTTTCGGGTGATTTTCGTACCACCCGTCAAAAAATGGACGGAAATTCGTATTTTCGAAAAAGATGATTGCTAATGTTTGAAATCTGACGTGGAACCCGAACTCATATATAAATTTAGGAGAAGAATGTTATAAGGCTCTCCCGGTCTTTGATTTAATTTGGGCTTTTCAGGAGATTTTCGTACCACCCGACAAAAATGGACCGAAATTCGTACTTTCGAACAAGACAATTGCTAGTCTTTGAAATCTGAGGCGGAACCCAAAACTCAGTTATAAATTTAGAAGAAGAATGCTATAAGGGTCTCCTGATCCTCTATGATGGTTAGTGTTTAAAATCGGTTAGTGTTTAAAGTCGGGCGCAGAGCCATATGAAGAAGAATGCTATAAGGGTCTCCTGGTCCTCTATGATTTTTGGACCATATGATGGTTAGTGTTTAAAATCGGGCGCAGAGCCCGAATAACAATTATACATTTTGGAGAAGAATGCTATAAGGGTCTCCTGGTCCTCTATTTCATCTAGTCTTTTTGGGCGATTTTCGTGCCGCACGACTAAAATTGACCGAAATTCGTATTTTCGAACAAAACAATGGTTAGTGTTTGAAATATGTCGCTGAACCTGAATCACAATTATAAATTTTGGAGAAGAATGCTATAAAAGTCTTCCGGTCCTCAATTTGATCTGGACTTTTTGGACGATTTTCGTACCACCCTACTAAAGTGAACGAAAATCTGTATTTTCAAACAAAACGATGGTTAGAGTTTGAAATCTAACGCGGAACCTGGAACACAGTTAAACATTTTGGAGAAGAACGCTATAAGGGTCTCCAAGTCCTCGATTTCATCTGGACTATAGGGCATTTTTTGTAACCCTCGACAAAAAATGACCGAAATCTGTATTTTCAAACCATGCGAGGGCTAGTGTTGGAAATCTAACGCGGAACCCGTAACACAGTTATAAATTTTGGAGAAGAATGCTATAAGGGTTTGTCGGTCCTCGATTTCAACTGGACTTTTCGGGAGATTTTCATACCACCCAATTAAAATTGACGAAAATCCGTATTTTCGAACAAGATGATGACTAGTGTTTGAATTCTGCAAAGAAACCGAAACACAGTTTTAAATTTTGGAGAAGAATGTTATAAGGGTCTCCCAGTCCTCGATTTCATCTAGACTTTTCGGTTGATTTTCGTACCCATCGACAAAAATATGCGGAAATCTATTTTTTCGGACCAAACGAAGGCTAGTGTTTGAATTTTGACGCGGACTTTTCCCTCGATTTCACATGGACGTTTCCCTCGATTTCACATGGACTTTTCCGTCGATTTTCGTACGACCAAACTAAAATGGACCGAAATTAATATTTTCGAACAAAACGATGGTTAGTGTTTAAAATCTTGCATGAACCCGAAAGACAGTTATAAATTTTGGAGAAGAATGCTCTAAGGGTCTCCTTGTCCCCGATTTCATCTAGACTTTTCGGGCGATTTTTGTATCACCCGACAAAAATGGACCAATATCCGTATTTTCTTACAAAAATGGACCAAAATCCGATTTTTGTATCACCCGATTTTTGACATATTTATTTGACAACTCAATCTTGTTATATGTTATTATTATCTTTGTTATTAAGTACAACTGCAAAACGAAGATAATAATAATATTTATTAAAGAAGATTAGAATAACATATAATAAAATATTATTTTTAAATAAAGTAATAATTAAATCTTTATCACAAAACTATATTTCATTATATGTTATTATTATGATCGTTTTATAGTAATATTTTGCAATGAAGATAACCCAATATACAATAACCCGAACCTCAAACCCAAAACCCTAAACACTAAACCCAAAATCCTGAACCTTAAACTCTAAACCTTAATCTCTAAACCTTAATCCCTAAACCTGATTTCTTAAATCCTAAACACCCTAACACACTAAACCCTAATAAAATAAATATATAATTATTACTTTATTTGACATCTCTATTTTTTTTATATGTTATTATTTTATATTTGTTATAAAGTAAAACTATAAAACAAAGATAATAATAACATAAATTAATATTTTGCAATGAAGATAACCCAATATACAATAACCCGAACCTCAAACCCAAAACCCTAAACACTAAACCCAAAATCCTGAACCTTAAACCCTAAACCCTAAACACTAAACCCAAAATCCTGAACCTTAAACTCTAAACCTTAATCTCTAAACCTTAATCCCTAAACCTGATTTCTTAAATCCTAAACACCCTAACACACTAAACCCTAATAAAATAAATATATAATTATTACTTTATTTGACATCTCTATTTTTTTTATATGTTATTATTTTATATTTGTTATAAAGTAAAACTATAAAACAAAGATAATAATAACATAAATTAAATTAGAGTTGTCAAATAAAGTAAT
>NC_021162.2:10904482-10909503 GCF_000331145.2 Cicer arietinum
AAAATCGCCCAAAAAGTCCAGATGAAAATGAGGAGCGGGAGAGACTTTTAGCATGCTTCTCCTAAATTTATAATTGTGTTTCGGGTTAGATTTCAAACAATAGCCATCGTCTGAAAAGTTCAGATGAAATCGAGGACCAGAAGACCCTTATAGCATTTTTCTCCTAAATTTGTAACTCTGTGTCGGGCTCGTCGTCATATTTCAAACACTAGCCGTCGTTTGAACCAAAAATACGAATTTCAGTCAATTTTTGTTGTGAAGTACGAAAATCGCCCGAGAAGTCCAAATGAGATCGAGGACCTAGAGTCTCTTTTAGAATTCTACTCCAAAATTAATAACGTGTTTTCGGTTCCGCGTCAGATTTCAAACACTAGCCATGTTCCGGTCCAAAATTACAGATTTCTGTCCATTTTGTCGAGCTGTACGATAATCGCCCAAGAAGTCCAAATAAAATAGAGGTTCAGAAGATTATTATAGAATTCTTCTCCTACATTTAAGACTGTTCTTCGGGTTCCGTGTCAGATTTCAAACACTAGCCATCGTCTAGTCCAAAAATACGGATTTTGGTCCATTTTTGTTGTTTGGGTACGATTTTCAAACCCTACCAATCAGATTTCAAACCCTACCAATCAGATTTCAAACCCTAGCCATCATCTTGTACAAAAATAAGAATTTCGTCCATTTTTGTCGGGTGCTACAATTTTCGCCCGAAAAGTCCAAATGATATCGAGGATTGTGAGACCCTTATAGCATTCTGCTCCTAAATTTAAAATTGTGTTTCGGGTTTCGAGTTTCGGATTAGATTTCACAAACTAGCCATCATCTGGTTCATAATTATAGATTTCAAAATAATAATAACATATAACAAAATTGAGTAGTAAAATAAATATGTAGTTATTACTTTATTTGACAACTTTACAACTCAATTTTGTTATATGTTATTATTATTTTCGTTATTTAGTACATCTACAAAACGAAGATAATAATAACGTATAATAAAACAGAGTTGTCAAATAAATATGTAATTATTAATTTATTTGACAACTCTATTTTATTATATGTTATTATTATAGTTTTATAAAACGAAGATAATAATAACTTATAATAACTTTGATCTGTCAAATAAAGTAATAATTATATATTTATTTGACAACTCTATTTTATTAAATGATATTACTATCTTCGTTATGCAGTCAAACTTTAAAATGAAGATAATAATAACATATAATAAAATAGAATTATCCAATTAATTAATAATTTCATATTTATTTGACAACTCTGTTTTATTATACGTTATTATTATCTTTGTTTTGTAGTTGTACGAAATAACGAAAATAATAATAACATATAACCAAATTGAGTTTTAAAATTAATATGTAATTATTACTTTATTTGACAACTCTATTTTATTATATGATATTATTATCTTCTTTATGTAGTAAAACTATAAATCAAATATAATAATAACATTTAATAAAATAGTGTTGTCAAATAATGTAATAATTAAAAAGCATTCTTCTCCAAAATTTATAATTGTGTTTCGGGTCATATTTTGAACATTTGCCATCATTTGGTCTAAAAATACGAATTTCGTTCCATTTTTGTCGAGTGGTACGAAAATTGCCTGAAAAGTCTAGGTGAAATCGGGGATTTTGTACCACCCGATTTCAGTCCATTTTAGACGGGTGGTACGGAAATCGCCTTAAAAGTCATCGTCTAGTCCGAAAATACAGATGTTGGCCAATTATCATCAGGTGATTTGCGTACCACCAGACAAAAAATGGACTAAAATTTGTATTTTCGAACAACATGATTGCTAGTGTTTGAAAACTGACGCGGATCCCGAATCTCGGTTATAAATGGACCGAAATCCGTATTTTTGAACAAGACAATTGCTAGTGTTTAACATCAGAGGGGGAACCCGAAACACAATTATAAATTTTAGAGATGAATTCTATAAGGGTCTCTCGGTCCTCGATTTCATCTTCACTTTCCAGGCGATTTTCGTACCCCTCAACAAAAATGGACTAAAATTTGTATTTTAAGACCAGACTTGGGCTAGTATTTGAAATCTAGCGCGGAACTCGACACACATTTATAAATTTTGGAGAAGAATGCTATAAGGGTCTCTCGCTCCTCGATTTCATCTGGACTTTTCGATCGATTTTCATCTATCCAACTAAAATTAACAAAAATCCGTATTTTCAAAAACGACTATGGCTAGTGTTTGAAATCTGACGCAGAACCCGAAATACAATTATAAATTTTGAAGAAGTATGATATAAGGGGCTCCCGGTCCAAGATTTAATCTAGACTTTTCGGGCAACTTTCGTACCACTTGGCTAAAATTGGCCAAAATCCGTATTTTCGGACAAGACTATTGTTAGTATTTGAAATCTAACCAGGGACCCGAAACACAATTATAAATTTAGAAGAAGAACGCTATAAGGCTCTCTCGGTCCTCGATTTCATCTGGGCTTTTTAGGCTATTTTCATACCACTCAACAAAAATAGTCCGAAATCCATATTTTCGAACAAGACAATTATTAGTGTTTGAAATCTGAGGCAGAACACGAAACTAAGTTATAAATTTAGGCGAAGAATGCTATAAGGGTCTCTTGGTCCTCGATTTCATTTGGTCTTTTCGGGCAAAATTCGTATTTTCGAACAAAACGATGGTAAGTGTTTGAAATCTTTAGGGGAACCTTAAATATAATTATACATTTTGAAGAAGAATGTTATAAAGGTCTCCCGGTCCTTGATTTCATCTGGACTTTTTGGACGATTTTCGTACCACCCTACTAATATGAACCAAAATATGTATTTTCGAACAAAATGATGGTTAGTGTTTGAAACCTGACACAAAACCTAGAACACATTTATAAACTTTAGAGAAAAATGCTATAAGGGTCTCTCGGTCCTCGATTTCATCTGGACTTTTCAGGCGATTTTCGTAACCCTCGACAAAAAAGGACCGAAATCTATATTTTCATACCAGATGAGGGCTAGTGTTAGAAATCTGATGCGGAATCCGAAATACAGTTATAAATTTTGGAGAAGAGTGTTATAAGGGTCTCCCCGTCCTCAATTTCATCTAGCTTTTTAGGGATTTTGGTATCACCCAACCAAAATGGACCATAATTCGTGTTTTTGGACTAGAAGATGGCTAGTGTTTAAAATCGGGTGCAGAGCCCGAAAAATAGTTATAAATTTTTTGAGATGAATGCTATAAGGGTCTCCCTGTCCACGATTTCATCTGGACTTTTCGGGTGATTTTCGTACCACCCGAGCAAAATGGACCGAAATCCGTATTTTCGGACCAGAGAATGGCTAGTGTTTGAATTCTGACGCGGAACCTGAAACACAGTTAAGCTTTTTAGAGAAGAATGATATAAAGGTCTCCCGGTCCTCGATATCATCTGAAATCGAAGACTTGGAGACCCTTATAGTATTTTTTCTCTTAAATTTATAACTTATTTTCATGTTTCGCGTCAGATTTCAAACACTAGCCAACGTCTGGTCCAAAAATAAGGATTTCAGTCCATTTATGTCTTGTGGTACGAAAATCGGCCAAAAAGTCTAGATGAAATCAAAACATGGAGACCCTTATAGCATTCTTCTCCTAAATTTATTACTGTGATTTGGGTTTCGTGTCAGTTTCAAATACTAGCCACCATTTGGTCCAAAAATATGTATTTGGGTTCGTTTTTGTCGGTTGGTACGAAAATCGCCCGAAAAGTCCAGTTGAAATTGAGGACAGGGAGACCCTTTTAGCATTCTTCTCCTAAATTTATAACTTTGAATCTGGTTTCGCGTCAGATTTCAAACACTAGCCATCGTGTAGTCCGAAAATATGGATTTTGGTCCGTTTTTGTCGGGTGGTTGGAAAATCACCCGAAACGTCTAGATGAAATCGAGGACCGAGAGACCCATATAGCATTGTTCTCCTAACTTTATGATTGTGTTTCGGGTTTCAGGTTCCTTGTCTAATTGCAAATACTAGTCTTTGTCTAGTCCAAAAATACGAATTGTGGCCCATTTTTGTTTAGTCGTATGAAAATCGCATGTAAACTCCAAATGAAAACGAGGACCTGAGGAGCATTCTTCTCCTAAATCTAAAATTGTGTTTCGGGTTTTGGTTTAAATTTCAAACACTTGCCATCGTCTGGTCCGAAAATATAGATTTCGGTCCGTTTTTGTCAGGTGGTATGAAAATTGCCCGAAAAGTCCATATGAAATTGACGACCGCGAGACCCTTACAGCATTCTTCTCCTAAATTTATAATTGTGTTTCGAGATCCGTGTCAGATTTCAAATACTAGCGATCGTGTGGTCCAAAAATACGCATTTTGATTCATTTTTGTCAAGTGGTACAAAAATCTCCCGAAAAGTTCAGATGAAACACTAGCCATTGTTTGACCGGAAAATATGGATTTCAGTTTATTTTTGTCGGGTGGAACAAAAATCACCCATACTATTCAGATGAAATTGAGGACCGGGAAACCCTTAAAGCATTATTCTCCTAAATTTATAACTGTTGTTTCTAGTTCAGGATTATATTTCAAACATATTTATTTATTATTAAGATAAAGAGTATCACATAATCTTAAACACGTCAAATAAATTCAAAGGTTCCATCCACTTAACAACATGAAATCACAATATCAGACAACACAATCCTTTTTGAAGTACACACACTTATGTTTTAAATTAAGTGCAAATGTAGTCCCAACCCGATGTCACTATAAGAGCGGGAATACCCAAAATAAAAATGCTCAAAATAACATCAACACAATGCATATAATAAGAGTCTCCAAGACATGATGGCTTCCACCTCTCTGATGGTACTAGTCATTACCTTCAACTTACAACTCGTCTGCGTCCGTCGCAAACGCCAAACACAAACAACGAGGGGTGAGTATCGAAATTATGTAACAGTATAAAATACACGAGGAGAACACGCAAGCAATCAAATTATGACAACCTCAAAAGCAGTCAAGTGTATAATATCAACGATTCATC
>NC_021162.2:10909855-10911449 GCF_000331145.2 Cicer arietinum
AAATAAATTACTTACTATAAATAAATGAATAAATAAAGAAATAAATAAATAAGTAAATAAATAATAAAATAAAATAAATTATATATAAATAAATTAGTAAATGAATAAATAAATAAATAATCTACTATTTGTATTACAACCCATAAATATATATAATACTATACATGCTTATGCTTATATTAATATAAATAGACATGTTATTTAAAATAAATGAAAAATAACGTAATTATATATTACTAAATAAATATAGTGTATGTATGATTTTGATATTACAATATTCTAACAATATATGGTATGTATTGAAAGGAAAGTAACAAAGCTATTGGCTACACGAATAGAATTAGATTCTTTAAGATATAAATTTTAAACTGTAGACACGTTTATATAAATGCAGTATATGTTATCTTAAAAATTTACGATGCAATGAACACTATAACAATTTTAAATTATAATTAGAATAACTCAAGTCTTTGGATGTTAAACAAATTGAGATTATTTATTTATTTATATATAGATATATATAAGATAGAGAATACAATTGCACATGTTTATCTAAAAGGGAATTTATAGATAAAACAATAGAGGAATGTCTAGAGAAGTTGTATTCAACAAGAGCTCATATTATTTGATCCAAACATTAATTTAACTTTATTTATTTAAACTCAATGTAGTATGCTAAAATAAGTATGCTAAAAATAATATTGTAAATAGTATTAAGGAATACAAATAACATGATCTACGAAATAACAAAGTAAACATGTATAAAAATAAATTTGTTAAATAAAATGAAGTGATATGTGCAAGTTCTTTGTTTCAGAAATCAACAAGAATTAATTGGTATTTGGACCATTTTGTGCAATATAATTAACAACTTTATCATTACAAAATAATTAAAATAAAAACGACACATGCCCAATTTTATAATTCAAACTTAATTTCAAAGTACTATAGAAAAATCTGAATAGGTACATAAAATATACTCACTTTATAGAGGAAAATAAATAGTACCGATGCATTTCTCCTATTTCTATAAATAATTGGTATTCAAACATAATATAACTAATAAATAAAACATAGTTAGTGTCTTATTTTAATTACGAACCTAAATTATCAAATAAAATATGGAAAGGACGGTAACTCATTGTTTAAGGGTTTAGGGTTTAGGGTTAGCAATGCATTAGTCATTTAAGATGTGTCAAGGCGATCAAAGTACAATAATCACAATCATGCTTAGGCTTCAATACCTGATAAAATATTACAAAAATCCAAATGCTGGTTGCTATCGCCACTAAATTTGTGAAAACATTGCTTCAGGAATATAGTTCAAATGGAAGAAAATTGTTATTATAATTAAAAGGGAATACTCAGATTAGCACTAAAAAAATCTTCCTTTTACTACTACATGTTTCGATCAAGGTACAGAGAGAGGAAGAATACCTTATGGTTTTGGTGATGATGAAAGGCGGCTCCGTGCTAATCATTGCTTCCTAATGTGAGAACTAGCGCTCCTCTATATATATACCTAGTATTAACCAAGATTATTATTATTATTATTATTATTATTATTATTATTATTATTATTATTATTATTATT
>NC_021162.2:10912074-10930723 GCF_000331145.2 Cicer arietinum
ATGTAGTCCTAAACGTCTAAACAGTCAAGAGACACAAAGGAATGAGTGGCACCACAATCAAATAGCATAAATAAAGGAGTATCACTTATGAGACATGTACCTTGGATCAAGTTGTCTTTCTCAGACGCTCCTGCACCGCTGAGGGCAAATACTCTTCCATTGGATTTAGTTCGGTTGGCTTGGGAACTCTGGTTTCCAGGTTGTGGAGTCTTCCTTGGGTAGGGGCATGTGGTGCTAATGTGGCCTTGTTGTTTACAATTAAAACAAGTAGTTCTAGCATCTCTACATTCATAATCCATGTGACCCTGCTTACCACACCTGTGACATCAGATAGGAGTAGCTGGATCACCATTATTACCATTGTTGTTGCTCGAGACTTGACTCCTGTTGTTACTATTTCCGTTACTAACTCCTCGTCCATTGGGGTTTCCTCTACCACTCGCATAACTATAACTATTTCCATTTCCTTTTCGTTACCACTACTAGCTCCTTTTCCAGCTGAAAAACTGTATTGTTGATAATTCAGACGACTAACAAATTTACTAGGAGGAAAAGAGTAAGGTTTTCCTCTATTATGATGCATAGGCCTCTTGTCCTTCATGGTTCTAGTGTTTTGGTAATGTGCCTTTTCAGCACAACTATCCTCATCATAAATCTTACTCTTATTCACTAGGGTAGGAAAGTCACGGATCTCTTGCATTCCAACCTATTTCTTGATCTCTGACCTGAGTCCCATTTCAAATTTGATGCACTTAGAATTTTCTCCTGCCTCTCCAACATAGAGTGGATAGTACCTGGATGATTCCTCGAACATAGCAGCATACTCCACTGACATATTCCTTTGTTCCAATTTAACAAATTCCATCTTCTTTCTATTACGGATATCTTCAGGGAAATACTTAATTAGAAACTTGTTCTTGAATATAGCCCAAGTAATCGCTAGTGTTTGAAATCCGACACGGAACTCGGAACACAGTTATAAATTTAGGAGAAGAATGCTAAAAGAGTCTCTCGGTCCTCGATTTCATCTGGACTTTGAAGGCGATTTTCTTACCCCTCGACAAAAAAGGACCGAAATCTATATTTTTAGACCAGACTTTGGCTAGTGTTTGAAATCTAGCGCGGAACTCGGAACACAGTTATAAATTTTTGAGAAGAGTGCTATAAGGGTCTCCAAGTCCTAGATTTCATCGGGAATTTTTCTGGAGAATTTCGTACCACCCGACTAAAATAGACCAAAATCCGTATTTTTGAACTAGACGATTGTTTATGTTTGAAATCTGATGCGGAACCTGAAACACAGGTTTAACTTTAGAAAAAGAATGTTATAAGGGTCTCTCGTTCCTCGATTTCATGTGGACTTTTAGTGCGATTTTCGTACTACCCGACTAAAATGGACCGAAATCTGTATTTTTGAACAAGCAATGGCTAGGTTTTGAAATCTGTCGCGGAACCGGAAACACAATTATAAATTTAGGAGAAGAATCCTAACAGGGTCTCCAAGTCCTCGATTTCATCTGGACTTTTTGGGCGATTTTCTTACCCCTCAAAAAAAATGGAACGAAATGTATTATTCGGACCAGATGATGGCTAGTGTTTTAAATCTGATGTGGAATCTAAAACACTTTTATAAATTTAGGAAAAGAATGTTGTAAAGGTCACCTGGTCCTCGATTTCATCTGGACTTTTCGGGGGATTTTCTTACCACCAAACAAAAATGGACCGAAATTTGTATTTTCGGACCAAACGATGGCTAGTCTTTGAAATATGATGCGGAACCCGAAGCACAGTTATAAATTTTGGAAATGAATGCTACTAGGGTTTCCCGGTCATCAAATTCATCTAGACTTTTCAAGCGATTTTTGAACCATCGACAAAAAAGGACTGAAATCCGTATTTCAAAAAAGACTATGGCTAGTGTTTGAAATCTGATGCAAAAACTGAAACACAATAATAAATTTTGGAGAAGAATGATATAAGGGTCTCCTGGTCCTAGATTTCATCTTGACTTTTCGGGCGATTTTCGTACCTCCCGACTAAAATGGACTGAAATTTGTATTTTTCGAACAAAACGATGGCTAGTGTTTGAAATCTAACACGGAACCCGAAACAAGGTTATAAATTTAGAAGAAGAATGTTATAACGGTTTCTCAGTGCTAGATTTCAGTTGGACTTTTCGAGCGATTTTCGTACCACCTGACTAAAATGGACCGATATTTGTATTTTCGAACAAAATGATGGTTAGTGTTTGAATAAGAATGCTATTAGGGTCTCCCGGTTGTCGATTTCATTTGGACTTGTTAGGCGATTTTCATACCACTTAACTAAATTGGACTGAAATTGATAATTTCGAACAAGACTATGGCTAGTGTTTGAAATCTGGTGTGGCACCTGAAACACAACTATAAATTTAGAAGAAAAATGCTATAAGGGTCTCCCTATCCTCGATTTCATCGGGACATTTTGGGCGATTTTCGTACCACCCAAATAAAATGGACCGAAATTCGTATTTTCGGACTAGACGATGGCTAGTGTTTAAAATTGAGCATGGAGCCCGAAAAATAGTTATAAATTTTGAGGAAGAATGCTATAAGGGTCTTCTAGTCCTCGATATCATTTGGTCTTTTTGGGCGATTTTCGTACCACACGACTAAAATGGACCGAAATTCGTATTTTCGGACTAGACGATGGCTAGTGTTTAAAATTGAGCATGGAGCCCGAAAAATAGTTATAAATTTTGAGGAAGAACGCTATAAGGGTCTTCTAGTCCTCGATATCATTTGGTCTTTTTGGGCGATTTTTGTACCACGCGACTAAAATGGACCGAAATTCGTATTTTCGAACAAAACGATGGTTAGTATTTGAAATCTGTCGTGGAACCTGAAATTCAATTATAAATTTTGGAGAAGAATGCTATAAAAGTATTCCGGTCCTCGATTTGATCTGGACTTTTTAGACGATTTTCGTACCACCCTACTAAAATGAACCAAAATCTGTATTTTGGAACAAAACGTTGGTTAGTACTTGAAATCTGACACGGAACCCGAAACAAAGTTATAAATTTTGGAGAAGAATGCTATAAGGGTCTCTCGGTCCTCGATTTTATCTGGACTTTACGGGCAATTTTCGTAACCCTCGACAAAAAAGGATTGATATCTGTATTTTCAAACCAGACGAGGGCTAGTGCTAGAAATCTAACGCAGAACTCGAAACACCGTTATAAATTTTGGAGAAGAATGCTATAAGGGTCACCCCGTCCTCGATTTCATCTGGACTTTTCGGGCAATTTCACACCACCCGACTAAAGTGGACAGAAATCCGTATTTTCGAACAAGACGATGGCTAGTGTTTGAATGCTGACGCAGAAATCGAAAACGGTTTTAAATTTTGGAGAAGAATGCTATAAGGGTCTCACGGTCTATGATTTCATGTGGTCTTTTCAGTCGATTTTCGTACCCATCGAAAAAAATATGCCAAAATCTGTATTTTCGGACCAGACGATGGCTAGTGTTTGAATTTTGACGCGCAACCCGATCCACAGTTATAAATTTTGGAGAAGAATGATATAAGGGTCTCCCAGTCCTCGATTTCACTTGGATTTTTCAGTCGATTTTCGTACCACCCGACTAAAATGGAACGAAATTCGTATTTTCGAACAAAACAAGGGTTAGTGTTTGAAATCTTGCACAGAACCCGAAACACACTTACAAATTTTGGAAAATAATGCTATAAGGGTCTCCCGGTCCTCCATTTCATATAGACTTTTCGGGCGATTTTTTTTATCACCCGACAAAAATCGATTAAAATCCATATTTTCTTACTAGACGATGGCTAGTGTTTGAAATCTGATGCGGAACCCGAAACACAATTATAAATTTTAGGGAAGAATGCTAGAAGGGTATCCTGGTCCTCGATTTCATCTGGTCTTTTCGAGCGATTTTTGTACCACCCGACAAAAATAGAGTAAAAATCATATTTTCGGAACACAAGATGGCTAGTGTTTAAAATCTGGGGTCGAGCCCGAAAAACAGATTTAAATTTTGTAGAAGAATGCTATAAGGGTCTCCTGGTCCTCGATTTCATCTAGGCTTTTCCAAAATCTGTATTTTTGAACAAAACGATGGTTTGTGTTTGGAATCTGACACGGAACCCGAAACACAATTATAAATTTTGGAGAAGAATGCTATAAGGGTCTCTCGTACACATGACAAAAATGGACCGAAATTCGTATTTTCGAAAAAGCAATGGATAGTGCTCGAAATCTAGCATGACAAAACGTTAATTAATTTTAGGATTAATTTTCTTAATATGATGTTTTAATCTTGTACGTATTAGACTAAATGAGTGACATAAGTATCAAATATTATATTTTATATACTTTTATAAAAAAATAGTATTTTAGTGTACATAATTTAAAGTATAAAATTTTAAGCGATTCTACGTGAATATCTGCATTTGTAGTTAATGTAATATTTTTTATATGTTGACTGATGTTAAGTGTACACATAATTATATTTAATTATTTCTAAATATATCTTACTTTAATTAATTATTTTACAAATAATTATCTTGAAATATTATTAATACTTGTAAACTACATGTTTTTGATGACGACAAGACCACCAACTATGGACAATGCAGCAAGATCTAAAAGAAGATCAAACTATCTTCAATAAGCTTTCAAAATCCAAATAATAAATGATTAAATGTAACGATATATGATACAAATCAATAGTTCAAATACATGAGAACAATTCATATTTACATATGCATTTAACATATTTTCGAAAATCAAAAACAACATTAACAAATCATTTAAAATCATATTTTTGACAATTTGCATAAGTGTATTCGAATACACCATGTTGTATTCGAATACAACTTAAGTCAGAGGCAAAACTTTAAATGTTGTATTCGACTACACCCATCTGTAGTCGAATACAAGCTAAGTCAGTGGCCAAAAATCCTTTGTGTGTATTCGACTACACCCATATGTAGTCGAATACAAGCTAAGTCAGTGGCCAAAAATCCTTTTTGTGTATTCGACTACACCCATATGTAGTCGAATACAAGCTAAGTCAGTGGCCAAAAATCCTTTTTGTGTATTCGACTACACCCATATGTAGTCGAATACAAGTTAAGTCAGAGGCTAAAATACACTAATCTGTATTCGACTACACTAATGTGTATTCGAATACAAGATGTAAAATTTGAATTTTTTAAACGTTACAAAGACGTGTATTCGAATACACATATACTGTATTCGAATACACCTGGAAACATTACAATTTTTCAGATCTGGAATGCCTCTAGAACATTGTAATTTTTCATCAAACCTCTTGGATCAATGGCCACGAATCTGAAAGGATGTTTTATGGAGTATAAATACCCCATAACTTCAGATCAAAAATTAACCATCCTTGAATTAATTCATAAAACAACTTTGAACAAAATTCTGATTTTTCTAAGTACTTGCATTAGATTTTCATATCATTCTAAAAAGTTCTCAAGTACTTGAATTACTATTGAGTTGTTTATCAATATACCACATCTTAGATTTATTCAAACCTTATTGTATCATTTGTACAAGTAAGATAGTGGTGTGCTATCTTAGAAAGAATTGTTAGAAGTTTTGTAGCAAGAATCCCAGGGTGGGAATTGTACATTTTCTGACAAGTAGTTGATTAATCTCTTGTGGTGTGCAAGAGGACTGGACGTACCCTTGGTTATAAGGGGAACCAGGATAAATCTTATCGTGTTCATTTACTTACTGCACTTGTTATTAAGCCTTGTTCTTAAACTCAGAAAATCTGATTACCATATCACTAAAAACAAGAAAATTTACTAACACCTAATTCACCCCCCCCTCTTAGGCGTACTTCTATACTAACAATTGGCATCAGAGCAGGTTAAGGTAACTTATTCCTCGATCAATTACTCATGGCTTCCGCACAACCTGTCTTTAGAGATGGTGGTAGCAGTACCAAGCCACCATGTTTTGTTGGAGAGCACTACGATTTTTGGAAAATCCGTATGCAAGCATATCTCGAAGCACAAGGAGATGACATATGGGATGCCGTTGAAAATGGTCCTCATATTCCAAAAACTGTCATCAATAACAAAGAAGAAATAAAGATAAAAAATTCTTGGACTGATGATGATAAAAGAAAAGTGTTGTTCGATAAGAAGGCTAAGAATATATTACAATCTGCACTAGGAATGGATGAATTTTTCCGCATATCTCACTGTAAAACAGCAAAAGAAATATGGGATACGTTGGAAGTAACTCACGAAGGCACCATTGAAGTAAAGAGATCTAAACTCAACACACTATCACAAGAATATGAGTTATTTCGAATGCAGCACGGAGAGTCTATTCTAGACTTACAGAAAATGTTCTCCCACTTAACCAATCATTTGACAGCACTCGGAAAAATCTTCACCAATGATGAATTAAATCTAAAAGTACTGAGATCATTGACAAGGGCCTGGCAACCAAAAGTAACAACAATATCCGAAAAGAAAAGCCTATCCAAAATGTCGCTTTATGCACTATTTGGAAAACTTCAAGAGCATGAAATCGAACTCGAAAGATTAGAACAAAATGAAAGTCAAGAAAAGAAGACCAAAAATATTGCTTTAAAGACCGAATCAAGAGAACAAATCAAAGACAATGATTCAGATGAAGATGAAAATATTATCCTTCTTGTTAAGAAATTTGGTAAGTTTCTTAAAAATGATAGAACATTCAAAAGGAAAAGCTTCAAGAAGAAAAATAATTCTACATCAAATCAAAACTTCATTTGCTTTGAATGTGGAAAACAAGGACATATTAAAGCAGATTGCCCAAACCTTGATAAGAAGAATGTCAACAAAAATAAAGACTTCAAGAAGGCATACATAGCTTGGGAAGACAATGAAGTAAGTTCATCTTCATAAACAGAAAGTGAAGAATGCGCCAATGTTGCATTAATGGCCTCGCACCAATCAGATGATGAAGAAGAGGTATGCAAACAAGAGACTTCAAACATGTGGTACTTGGATAGTGGCTGCTCCAAACACATGACGGGTGATATAACAAAATTTTCAGCTTTAACACTTGAGTCAAAGGGACATGTAGTATATGGAGACAACAACAAAGGAAAAATTTTAGGCATTGGAAAAGTCGGTACAACACCATCCCCCTCGATTGAAGATGTCTTATATGTTGAAGGTCTAAAACATAATCTCATAAGCATCAGCCAGCTTTGTGACAAAGGATACAAGATAGTTTTTAATAAAGATGAGTGCATCATCCAAAATGAAGCTACAAATGAAACTCAGTTTGTCGGTAAGTGTTTCAAAAACATTTTCATACTTAATCTTGAAGATTTATCCTTAAAAATGAAATGTCTTTTGGTAAGCGACAATAATGATGCTTGGCTATGGCATAAGAGATTTGCTCATATTCACATGGATCATTTAAACAAATTGGTCAAGCATGATCTTGTTGTAGGCTTACCAAAAATAAAATTTATAAAGGATAAATTATGTGACGCTTGTCAAAAAGGCAAACAAACAAAAAGTTCTTTCAAACCTAAAAATGTTATTTCAACTTCTAGACCGCTACAATTGATACATATGGATTTGTTTGGTCCATCAAGAACCAAAAGTCTTGGTGGAAACTCATATGGACTAGTTATTGTTGATGATTACTCAAGGTTCACTTGGACCTTATTTTTGGCAAATAAAAATGAAGCTTTTAAGGCATTTAAAAACTATGCCAAGCTAGTCCAAAATGAACAATCTGCCAAAATTGTATCAATTAGAAGTGATCATGGAAGGGAATTTCAAAATACTTCATTTGAAGAATTTTGTGAAGAAAATGGCATTTTTCACAATTTTTCTGCACCAAGAACACCACAACAAAATGGGGTCGTTGAGAGAAAGAATAGATCCTTGATAGAGCTTGCTAGAACTATGCTAAGCGACTCAAATCTACCAAAATACTTTTGGGCAGATGCTGTAAACACAGCATGCTATGTTTCCAACCGGGTAATTATTAGGCCAATTCTTAAGAAAACTCCATATGAACTTTACAAAGGTAGAAAACCCAATATCTCTCACTTTCACATTTTTGGATGTAAATGTTTTGTGTTAAATAATGGTAAAGACAACCTTGGAAAATTTGATGAAAAAGCTGATGAAGGTATATTTCTCGGTTACTCTTTATCTAGTAAAGCATTTAGAGTCTTTAATAAAAGAACCTTATTAGTTGAAGAATCAATGCATGTAACCTTTGATGAAACTAACCCCATAAAAGAAGAAAATATTATTTCTTGTGATGATGATGATGTTTTTGAAAGTAATGATCCAAGCAAAGAACTTCAACAAGAAAGTGGAGTCAATATTGAAAGGCAAAGTGATGATCTTCCTAAAGAATGGAGAACCCATAGATATCACCCTATTGACAACATCATAGGTGATATAAATAAAGGAGTCACAACAAGGTTAAAATTGCAAGATGCTTGCTTAAACATGGCGTTTGTTTCTCAAATCGAACCCTCCAAAATTGGTGAAGCACTTAAAGATGATCAATGGATACTTGCCATGCAAGAAGAACTCAATCAATTCGAAAGAAGCCAAGTTTGGGAACTTGTTCCTAATCCTGGAAATAAACACATCATTGGTACAAAATGGGTGTTCAAAAATAAACTAGATGAGAATGGCATAGTTGTTCGCAACAAAGCTAGATTGGTTGCTCAAGGATACAATCAAGAGGAAGGGATAGACTTTGACGAAACATTTGCTCCGGTAGCAAGACTAGAAGCCATACGTCTACTATTAGCATATGCTTGCTCCATGAATTTTGAGTTATATCAAATGGACGTGAAAAGTGCATTTCTCAATGGGTACATAAATGAAGAAGTTTATGTCAAGCAGCCCCCTGGATTTGAAGATTCCAAAAATCCCTCACACGTTTACAAATTGAAAAAGGCTCTTTATGGTCTAAAACAAGCTCCAAGAGCTTGGTATGACAGATTAAGCACCTTTTTATGTGAACGAGGATTTGACAAAGGAGAAGTTGATAAAACGTTATTTGTCAAAAGAGAAAATGGTCACACATTATTGGTTCAAATTTATGTTGATGATATAATATTTGGATCAACCAACAAGGACATATGTGAAGAATTCTCTTCAATAATGCAAGGAGAATTCGAAATGTCCATGATGGGAAAATTAAACTATTTTCTTGGACTTCATATCAAGCAACTTGAGCACGGCATCTTCATCAATCAAGCCAAATATTGTAAAGAATTACTAAAGAAATTTGAAATGGAGAATTGCAAAGAAAGTACAACTCCAATGGGCTCCGGAACATATGTTGATAAAGATACATCAGGAATTTCAATCGACATATCCAAATATCGAGGTATGATTGGATCATTGTTATAACTAACGGCCAGCCGACCAGATATTATGTTTAGTGTTTGTCTGTGTGCAAGATTTCAGGCAGATCCGAAAGAATCACATCTAGTAGCTGTTAAAAGAATTATGAAGTACCTGAAAGGAACGACAAATGTAGGCCTATGGTATTCCAAGGGTAGTATATGTAGCCTAGTTGGATACTCTGATTCAGATTATGCGGGATGCAAAACAGACCGTAAAAGCACTAGCGGCACGTGCCATGTCTTAGGAAATGCACTCGTTTCATGGTCTTGTAAAAAGCAAGCTTGCGTTGCACTTAGTACTATTGAAGCTGAATACATTGCAGCAGGAAGCTGTTGTGCCCAGATTCTCTGGCTCAAACAGCAATTACATGACTATGGTGTTGACCTCGGCTGCATTCCCTTAAGATGTGATAACACAAGCGCAATAAACATCTCAAAGAATCCAATCATGCACTCTAGAACTAAACACATCGATATCCGACATCATTTTCTACGGGATCATGTACTTAAAGGTAATGTTGAGGTAACATTTGTTGATACACACAATCAATTGGCCGATATTTTTACAAAACCGTTACCTAAAGACTCATTTTATAAAATCCGAAGAGAACTTGGTATTTTGAGTGAATTTGATCTTTAACCATTGCATGATATACATAGTTTGCCATATCTCTTATGTCTTATTGATTATTTCCTTTTGATATATGAATTTGTGTATTACATGATGCAATTTTCATAAAAAAACTGAGTTTTTAAGCAAAAATGTGCTTATGTAGTCGAATACAAATGTCTGTATTCGAATACAAACTTTCCCAGATTTCCTGTATTCGAATACAAAGGATGTGTAGTCGAATACACGTTCCCAGAAAAACGTGTATTCGAATACAAAAAGGTGTAGTCGAATACACCTTCGCGTTTTTGCCCAAATATAAAAGCTGCTTCACATATTTAGGGTTATTTTATTTGGTATTCGAATACAGCCCCAGTTTTTCCTCTCTTCTCTCCAAAGCTCATCCATCCTCCTTCCACCCACTTACCCATTCACCCAACCTAACAAAATCCATTACTCTTTACTTCCTTCTTGTCATTCCTCTTCAAATCTCTCACAACTCTCACATTTTCTCTAAAACCCACTTTCACCAAAAATACCCTTTCTCACCATGGATGCCCGCAAACGAGGACCACACACCAAACATGCAGTAGTAGGTCCCTCACGAAAACGAACCAGGAATCCTAATATCACAGATCTATCCCAGCTTCTACATACACCGGAGGAAATTGATCGTTTTCGTACATTCTACTTGGACAAGCGACTTATTATCCCAAAGTATGGTACTTTAGACTCTTTCTCTGACTTTAAATTTCCTGCGTTGCTCAAAGCACAACATGTTGAAGAGTTTATAGGCTACAAAGGTCCAGTTTATCAAGATTTGGTTAGGGTTTTTTATTGCAATCTCATGCGAGAGGGAAAACTGTTAGTCTCTCGTGTTAAGGGTAAAATCATCCGTTTAAATACAAAAACCATTGGAGAAATTCTGAATATTCCTTTTAATGGTGAAAATTTTTGTCCAAACCAATTGTGTAAATGGGGTGATATTTCTAAGTATGATGCGTATGTCTCCCTCTGTCGATTTGACCGACGCACCATGGAACAAAAGAGAGCTCAGGCAGGTTCCAGATATGCCCAACAACGGTATGGTGTGGGAAATCTTACTGTTGATTATCGGCTTCTACACTATTTCCTTAGCTACATACTGGTTCCGAAGGCTGGAAATTACTCCCAAATTTCGGAGTTTGAATTGCAAATTATGAATTTCATGTTTGAAGGTCGTCAACTTAATTGGGCATTTTTTGTGAAATCTATTATGATTCGATCTCGCGAGGCAATTGGCTTACCCTATGCAAAGGAAGTTTCACGGATTTTGGAACACTTTGGTGTGGACTTCTCTGATGAAGTTATGTTTACACCCACCAAAGAAAATATGTTGGATTTAGGTGTCTTGCCTAGCATGCGGATAATATGGAATGAAGAGCTTGAAGCATTTGTGCATAAAGGTGATCATGGTCAACCATCTGATGATGCACCGGAGGACAATGCTGGACCCTCCAACGCTGCTGCTCAAGGAGATGAAGATGGCGAGGAAACTGCATCTAATGATGATTATATCTCCAATCAAATGATCATGACTCTCCTTGATTCTTTCCAAACCTTCTTCCAAACTCAATTCAACAATTTGACCACCTCTATCGCCACTCGCTTCACCAATATTGAAACTACTATTGCTCGCAATCATGAAGCACTATCTCAAGACATTAGTAATTTATCAGACAAACTTGATCATTTCCACATTCCGACAGATTTTGATTAAGTCCCTTAGTTGCTATGTACTAATTTAACTTTTTGCATTATGTATTACTGTGATCTTTGTTTTATGAACTCCTTTGTCCTTTTGATTATGGTGTTTTTGTATTGCTCTATTCGCGACATGTTATGTATTAACTTTTATGATATTATGACTTACTTTCCATTTATGCTATTCTCCTTGTTACCTTATATGCCGTTTGTGTATGATTATCCTCGAAACTTGTATGTCTCTTTTTCTTTTTTTTCTTCTTTTTGATCATGTCAAAAGGGGGAGAAAATTTGGTACTGTTGTTGCATTTCAAACCTTGTAGGTACTCAAAAACAATTTTTTTCAAATCATCACATACAACGGGGGAGTATGCACCTATTACGGGGGAGCAATTTCAACTATACACTCTCTTCACAACAACATTTTGTCATAATCAAAAAGGGGGAGAATGTAAACTACGTGTTTTTGATGACGACAAGACCACCAACTATGGACAATGCAGCAAGATCAAAAAGAAGATCAAACTATCTTCAATAAGCTTCAAAATCCAAATAATAAATGATTAAATGTAATGGTATATGATACAAATCAATAGTTCAAATACATGAGAACAATTCATATTTACATATGCATTTAACATATTTTCGAAAATCAAAAACAACATTAACAAATCATTTAAAATCATATTTTTGACAATTTGCCTAAGTGTATTCGAATACGACTTAAGTATGAGGGAAAACTTTAAATGTTGTATTCGACTACACCCATCTGTAGTCGAATACAAGCTAAGTCAGTGGCCAAAAATCCTTTGTGTGTATTCGACTACACCCATCTGTAGTCGAATACAAGCTAAGTCAGTGGCCAAAAATCCTTTGTGTGTATTCGACTACACCCATCTGTAGTCGAATACAAGCTAAGTCAGTGGCCAAAAATCCTTTGTGTGTATTCGACTACACCCATCTGTAGTCGAATACAAGCTAAGTCAGTGGCCAAAAATCCTTTGTGTGTATTCGACTACACCCATCTGTAGTCGAATACAAGTTAAGTCAGAGGCTAAAATACACTAATCTGTATTCGACTACACCACTGTGTATTCGAATACAAGATGTAAAATTTGAATTTTTTAAACGTTACAAAGACGTGTATTTGAATACACATATAATGTATTCAAATACACCTGGAAACATTACAATTTTAGTCTATTTTTGTCGGGTGGTACAAAAATCGCTCGAAAAGACCAGATGAAATCGAGGACCAGGATACCCTTCTAGCATTCTTCCCTAAAATTTATAATTGTGTTACGGGTTCCGCATCAGATTTCAAACACTAGCCATCGTCTAGAAAGAAAATACAGATTTTGGTCGATTTTTGTCGGGTGATAAAAAAATTGCCCGAAAAGTCTAGATGAAATGGAGGACCGGGAGACCCTTATAGCATTCTTTTTCAAAATTTGTAATTGTGTTTCAGGTTCTGTGCAAGATTTCAAACACTTACCATTGTTTTGTTCGAAAATACGAATTTCAGTCCATTTTAGTCGGGTGGTACGAAAATCGACCGAAATATCCAAGTGAAATCGAGGATTGGGAGACCCTTATATCTTCTTCTCCAAAATTTATAATTGTGGATCGGGTTACGCGTCAAAATTCAAACCCTAGCCATCGTCTGGTCCGAAAATACATATTTTGGCATATTTTTGTCGATGGGTACGAAAATCGACCGAAAAGACCACATGAAATCAAGGACCGTGAGACCCTTATAGCATTCTTCTCCAAAATTTAAAACTGTGTTTCGATTTCTGCGTCAGAATTCGAACACTAGCCATCATCTTGTTCGAAAATACGGATTTCTGTCCACTTTTGTCGGGAGGTATGAAAATTGCCCAAAAAGTCCAGATGAAATCGAGGACGGGGTGACCCTTATAGCATTCTTCTCCAAATTTTATAACTGTGTTTCGGGTTCTGCGTTAGATTTCCAACACTAGCCCTCGTCTGGTTTGAAAATACAGATATCAATCCGTTTTTGTCGAGGGTTACGAAAATTGCCCAAAAAGTCCAGATGAAATCGAGGACCGAGAGACCCCTATAGCATTCTTCTCCAAAATTTATAACTTTGTTTCGGGTTCTGTGTTAGATTTCAAGTACTAACCAACGTTTTGTTCGAAAATACAGATTTTGGTTCATTTTAGTAGGGTGGTACGAAAATCGTCCAAAAAGTCCAGATCAAATCGAGGACCGGAATACTTTTATAGCATTCTTCTCCAAAATTTATAATTGGATTTCAGGTTCCACGACAGATTTCAAATACTAACCATCATTTTGTTCGAAAATACGAATTTCGGTCCATTTTAGTCGTGTGGTACGAAAATCGCCCAAAAAGACCAAATGATATCGAGGACTAGAAGACCCCTATAGCATTCTTCCTCAAAATTTATAACTGTTTTTCGGGCTCCATGCTCAATTTTAAACACTAGCCATTGTCTAGTCCGAAAATACGAATTTCGGTCCATTTTATTTGGGTGGTACGAAAATCTCCCAAAAAGTCCCGATGAAATCGAGGATAGGGAGACCGTTATAGCATTTTTCTTCTAAATTTATAGTTGTGTTTCGGGTGCCACGTCAGATTTCAAACACTAGCCATAGTCTTGTTCGAAAATATGAATTTCAGTCCAATTTAGTTAAGTGGTATGAAAATCGCCTAACAGGTCCAAATGAAATCGACAACCGGGAGACCCTTACAGCATTCTTATTCGAACACTAACCATCATTTTGTTCGAAAATACAAATATCGGTCCATTTTAGTCAGGTGGTACGAAAGTCGTTCGAAAAGTCCAGCTGAAATCTAGGACTGAGAAACCGTTATAGCATTCTTCTTCTAAATTTATAACCTTGTTTCGGGTTCCCCGTTAGATTTCAAACACTAGCCATCGTTTTGTTCGAAAATACGAATTTTAGTCCATTTTAGTCGGGAGGTACGAAAATCACCCGAAAAGTCAAGATGAAATCTAGGACCAGGAGACCCTTATATCATTCTTCTCCAAAATTTATTACCGTGTTTCAAGTTTTGCGTCAGATTTCAAACACTAGCCATATCTTTTTTGAAAATACGGATTTCAGTCCTTTTTGTTGATGGTTCAAAAATCGCTTGAAAAGTCTAGATGAAATTGATGACCGGGAAACCCTAGTAGCATTCATTTACAAAATTTATAACTGTGCTTCGGGTTTCGCGTCATATTTCAAACACTAGCCATCGTTTGGTCCGAAAATACAGATTTCGATCCGTTTTTTTCTGGTGGTAAGAAAATCCCCCGAAAAGTCCAGATGAAATCGAGGATCGGATAACCTTTATAACATTCTACTCCTAAATTTATAAAAGTGTTTCAGATTCCACATCAGATTTAAAACACTAGCCATCATCTGGTCCGAATAATACATTTCGTTCCATTTTTTCGAGGGGTAAGAAAATCGCCCAAATAGTCCAGATGAAATCGAGGACTTGGAGACCCTGTTAGGATTCTTCTTCTAAATTTATAATTGTGTTTCGGGTTCCGCGTTAGATTTCAAAATCTAGCCATTGCTTGTTCAAAAATACAGATTTCGGTCCATTTTAGTCGAGTAGTACGAAAATCGCACTAAAAATCCACATGAAATCGAGGACCGAGAGACTCTTATAACATTCTTCTTCTAAAGTTAAAACTGTGTTTCAAGCTCCGCATCAGATTTCAAACACAAACAATCATCTAGTTCAAAAACACGGATTTTGGTCTATTTTAGTCGGGTGGTACGAAATTCTCCAGAAAAATTCCCGATGAAATCTAGGACTTGGAGACCCTTATAACATTCTTCTCCAAAATTTATAATTGTGTTCCGAGTTCCGCGCTAGATTTCAAACACTAGCCAAAGTCTGGTCTAAAAATTTAGATTTCGGTCCTTTTTTGTCAAGGGGTAAGAAAATCGCCTTCAAAGTCCAGATGAAATCGAGGACCGAGAGAATCTTTTAGCATTCTTCTCCTAAATTTATAACTGTGTTCCGAGTTCCGTGTCGGATTTCAAACACTAGCAATTACTTGGGCTATATTCAAGAACATGTTTCTAATTAAGTATTTCCCTGAAGATATCCGTAATAGAAAGGAGATGGAATTTGTTAAATTGGAACAAGGGAATATGTCAGTAGCGGAGTATGCTGCTAAGTTCGAGGAATCATCCAGGTACTATCCACTCTATGTTGGAGAGGCAGGATAAAATTCTAAGTGCATCAAATTTGAAATGGGACTCAGGTCAGAGATCAAGAAATAGGTTGGAATGCAAGAGATCCGTGACTTTCCTACCCTAGTGAATAAGAGTAAGATTTATGATGAGGATAGTCGTGCTAAAAAGGCACATTACCAAAACACTGGAACCATGAAGGACAAGAGGCCTATGCATCATAATAGAGGAAAACCTTACTCTTTTCCTCCTAGTAAATTTGTAAGTCGTCTGAATTATCAACAATACAGTTTTTCAGCTGGAAAAGGTGCTATTAGTGGTAACGGAAAAGGAAATGGAAATAGTTATAGTTATGGGAGTGGTAGAGGAAACCCCAATGGACGAGGAGTTAGTAACGGAAATAGTAACAACATGAGTCAAGTCTCGAGCAACAACAATGGTAATAATGGTGATCCAGCTACTCTTATCTGATGTCACAGGTGTGGTAAGCAGGGTCACATGGATTATGAATGTAGAGATGCTAGAACTACTTGTTTTAATTGTCAACAACAAGGCCACATTAGTACCACATGCCCCTACCCAAGGAAGACTCCACAACCTGGAAACCAGAGTTCCCAAGCCAGCCGACCTAAATCCAATGGAAGAGTATTTGCCCTCAGTGGTGCAGGAGCGTCTGAGAAAGACAACTTGATCGAAGGTACATGTCTCATAAGTGATACTCCTTTATTTATGCTATTTGATTGTGGTGCCACTCATTCCTTTGTGTCTCTTGACTTTTTAGACGTTTATGACTACCTGTATCTCATTTGCAGTATGATTTGATTGTGAATACCCCAACTAGTGATTATGTTGATACCTCTAGTGTTTGTCTTAACATTTCTATCCATGTGTGTGGAAGGGACTTCCAAGTTGACTTAGTGTGTTTACCTTTTGCGTCTGGTTGATGTGATTCTTGGTATGGATTGGCTATCTGCCAACCGTGTCCGTGTAGATTTTTTTAGTAAAACCATTGAATACGTGGAGTCAGAAGAGAGGGATAAGCCTAGCAATATATCCGCCAACCAAGTGAAGGCACTCTTGAAAGAAGATGCCCAGTTATACATGATCCTAGCCTGATTGGAATTTGAAGAAAAAGTGGTAATACGAGATGTTCCTATTGTGTGTGAATTCCCTGAAGTATTCCCTGAAAATGTCACTAGTTTACCACGAGAGCGTGAGATTGATTTTAGCATTGACCTTGTACCAGGTACTGGACCCATATCCATGGCATCGTGTAGGATGTCTCCCTTTGAATTGTTTGAGCTTAAGAAGCAATTGGAAGAGCTTTTAGATAAACAATTTATAAGGCCTAGTGTGTCACCATGGGGTGCACCTGTGTTGTTGGTTAAGAAGATGGATGGCTCTATGAGGTTGTGTGTGGATTACCGCCAACTTAATAAAGTGACAATCAAGAATAAGTATTCGCTACCCATGATAGATAACCTTATGGGCCAATTGAGAGGATTATGTGTCTTTAGTAAGATCGACTTGAGATCAGGTTATCATCAGATCCGAGTGAAGTCTTCTGATATCCCTAAAATTGCCTTTAGAACCCGTTATGGCGATTATGAGTATTTGGTTATGCTTTTTGGTGTGGCTAACGCATCAGTAGTGTTTATGGATTACATGAACCGAATCTTTCACCCTTACCTAGACTCATTTGTGGTTGTGTTTATAGATGATATCTTGGTGTACTCTAAGACTAAGGAAGAGCATGGCGAACATTTAAGGATAGTTTTGCAAACCCTTAAGGAGAAACAATTATTTACCAAGTTGTCTAAGTGTGAATTTTGGTTAGAGGAAGTAAGTTTCCTAGGACATGTAATTTCAAAATGTGGAATAGCCATTGATCCTGCTAAAATGGAGAGTGTATTAGAATGGAAAACACCTAAGTCAGTGACTGAGATTAGAAGTTTCCTAGGATTGGCTGGTTATTATCGTAGGTTCATAGAAGGATTCTCCAAGTTGGCCTTACCTTTAACTAAGTTGACCCGAAAAGGGGAATTGTTCGTGTGGGATATCCATTGTGAGAATAGTTTCCAAGAGCTTAAGAAACGATTGAGCTCTGCACCGATCTTAGTATTACCTGACCTGAGTGAACTCTTCGTAGTATATTGTGATGCGTATGATTCAGGATTAGGTGGAGTTATGCAAGATGGGAAGGTGGTAGCATATGCTTCTAGGCAACTGAAGATTCATGAGAGGAACTACCCTACCCATGACCTAGAACTAGCAACAGTTGTCTTTGTACTTAGGATGTGGAGACATTATTTATATGGATCTAGATTTGAGGTTTTTAGTGACCATAAGAGCCTTAAGTATCTTTTTTACCATAAGGAGTTGAACATGAGACAACGTATGTGGATGGAATTTCTTAAAGATTTTGATTTTGAGCTTAACTATCATCCTGGAAAGGCCAATGTAGTGGTTAAGCATAGTGAGTTGTTGGAACATTTTAGAGACCTTAGTTTAGTTTGTGAAGTGACACCAGAAAGTATTAAATTGGGAATGTTGAAGGTAATTAGTGGACTATTGGAAGAGATTGAAAAGAATCAGAAATTGGATTTATACTTTTTAGATAAGTTATAGTCGATTGACCAAGGGAGAGAACCTGATTTTTAAA
>NC_021162.2:10932813-10936276 GCF_000331145.2 Cicer arietinum
TAATCAACTTTTGTTGATTTCTTGTGTTCCAAGCAATTTGTTCCAAGTGTGTAGGATTGGATTGTTGTTCCTGAAATCTTGCTCAATTGAAATGTTAGATTTATCATATGATGTATGAACATTGTATGTTTGTTAATTATGTCAAAATTAGGATTCAAAGGACTAAAGTCCAACACATAGGAGTTGTCTAAGTATTCACCCTGGAGCCACAAAGATGTATAAAGACCTCAAAAAGATATTTTGGTGGCCTAAAATGAAAAAAGATGTTGCTGAGTTTGTGTATGCTTGTTTGATCTGTCAACAGTCTAAGATAGAACACCAAAAACCTTCAGGTTTGATGCAACCTTTGAGTATTCCTGAGTGGGATAGCATCTCTATGGACTTTGTTGTAGGCTTACCTCGAACTCCAAAAAGGTACGATAGTATTTGGGTTATTGTGGATAGATTAACTAAATCTGCTCACTTTATTCCGATAAACATAACTTATTCTATGGAAAGGTTAGCTGAAATATACATAAAGGAAATTGTGAAGTTGCATGGAATCCCATCAAGTATAGTCTCAAACAGAGACCCTAGGTTTACCTCTAAGTTTTGGCAAGGGTTACATAGCGCTTTAGGTACAAACCTTAGGATGAGTTCAGCCTACCACCCACAAACAGATGGTCAGACTGAGCGAACCAATAATCGCTAGAAGACTTGTTGAGAGCTTGTGTGTTGGAACAAAATGGAAGTTGGGATAGCTTTTTGCCACTTATAGAGTTTACCTATAACAATAGTTTCCACTCTAACATTGGAATGACCCCTTTTGTGGCGTTGTATGGAAGAAGGTGTAGGACCCCTCTTTGTTGGTTTGAGACGAGTGATAACCTTGTGTTAGGACCTACGATTGTTCAACAGACTACTAGTAAAGTAAAAATAATTCAGGAAAAGATGAGAGCATCTCAGAGTAGGCAAAAGATACCATGATAAAAGAAGCAAAAACCTCGAATTTCAAGAAAGTGATCATGTATTTCTGAGAGTTACTCCAACAACTGGGGTTGGTCGGGCATTAAAAATGCAAAAGCTTACTCCTTGGTTTATAGGACCTTACCAGATTCTTAAACGTGACGATAACGTGGCATATCAGATCGCGTTACCTCCTTCTCTTTCTAATCTTCATAGTGTTTTTCACGTGTCTCAACTTCGCAATTACATTTTTGATCCCTCACACATGATTGAGTCAAACAAGGTCCAAATAAAAGAGAATCTAACTTTTGAGACCTTACCGCTACGGATTGAGGACCAAAAGACCAAAGAATTAAGGGGTAAGACGATTTCATTGGTTAAGGTTGTATGGGGAGGTGCTACTGGTGAAAGTGCTACGTGGGAAGTCCAAATCCAGATGCGCGATTCTTATCAAGAACTGTTTCTGTCAGGTAAATTTAGAGGACGAAATTTTCTTCAACAGGGGGAGAAATGTAACACCCCAATTTCTCATTACGTTATTTTAGTAGTATAATGATATACTACTATTATTTTATGAGTGTTAATATGTGTTCTAATTTCTTTAGGTGTGTCTGTATGTTTGCCTTAGTAATTGATGTAAAGCATTAATATTAACTATATTTAACCTACAAAAATAAATAAAATAATATATATATATATATATATATATATATATATATAAAATAATACAATGAGTGAATTTGTGTTGTTACACTAGTTGTTACCTTTAGCTCTAATAGAATGGGATAATAATAATAATAATAATAATAATAACCTAGGCTAATGCTAGGTATATATATAGAGGAGCGCTAGTTCTCACATTAGGAAGCAGAGATTAGCACGGAGCCGCCTTTCATCATCACCAAAACCATAAGGTATTCTTCCTCTCTCTGTACCTTGATCGAAACATGTAGTAGTAAAAGGAAGATTTTTTTAGTGCTAATCTGAGTATTCCCTTTTAATTATAATAACAATTTCCTTCCATTTGAACTATATTCCTGAAGCAATGTTTTCACAAATTTAGTGGCGATAGCAAATGGCATTTGGATTTTTGTAATATTTTATCAGGTATTGAAGCCTAAGCATGATTGTGATTATTGTATTTTGATCGCCTTGACACATCTTAACTGACTAATGCATTGCTAACCCTAAACCCAAAACCCTTAAACAATGAGTTACCGTCCTTTCCATATTTTATTTGATAATTTAGGTTCGTAATTAAAATAAGACACTAACTATGTTTTATTTATTAGTTATATTATGTTTGAATACCAATTATTTATAGAAATAGGAGAAATGCATCGGTACTATTTATTTTCCTCTATAAAGTGGGTATATTTTATGTACCTATTCAGATTTTTCTGTAGTACTTTGAAATTAAGTTTGAATTATAAAATTGGGCATGTGTCGTTTTTATTATAATTATTTTGTAATGATAAAGTTGCTAATTATATTGCACAAAATGGTCCAAATACCAATTAATTCTTGCTGATTTCTGAAACAAAGAACTTGCACATATCACTTCATTTTATTTAACAAATTTATTTTTTTACATGTTTACTTTGTTATTTCATAGTTCATGTTATTTGTATTCCTTAATACTATTTACAATATTATTATTAGCATACTTATTTTAGCATACTACATTGAGTTTAAATAAATAAAGTTAAATTAATGTTTGGATCAAATAATATGAGCTCTTGTTGAATACAACTTCTCTAGACATTCCTCTATTGTTTTATCTATAAATTCCCTTTTAGATAAACATGTGCCATTCTATTCTCTATCTTATATATATCTATATATAAATAAATAAATAATCTCAACACTACGCGAAAAAACGCATTTTACAGCGCTTTTTTTAAGCCATTTACAGCGCTTTTTCAAAAAAATAAGCGCTGTGGAAACGAGCGCTGTAAATGATACAACAGCGCTTTAAAAAAAGCGCTATAAAACATGTAAATACAACGCGCGCTTGTTATGCACATTTTACAGCGCTTCTTCACAAAAAGCGCTGTAATATGCACCCCATTATATGAGTTATGGGTGTGCATATTACAGCGCTTTCTCAAAAAAGCGCTGTAAAATGCCCACCCATAATTTCATATATGGGTGTGCATATTACAACGCTTTCTCAAAAAAGCGCTGTAAAATGCCCACCCATAATTTCATATATGGGTGTGCATATTACAACGCTTTCTCAAAAAAGCGCTGTAAAATGCCCACCCATAATTTCATATATGGGTGTGCATATTACAGCGCTTTTCTTGTACATTTTACAGCGCTTTCCCACGAAAGCGCTGTAAAAGGTGCACCATTAAAGCGCTTTAGAACAACATTTTACAGCGCTTTTTAAAAAAAGCGTTGTAAAATGTGTGTTTTTTTTTTTAAACGCTGTAAATTAATTATTTGAAATGAAAAGCGCTTTTTAGCCTTTTATGGCATTTTTTTTAAAAAGCGCTGTCTTTTATCTTTGTAT
>NC_021162.2:10942019-10942421 GCF_000331145.2 Cicer arietinum
TAACAAATTTATTTTTTTACATGTTTACTTTGTTATTTCATAGTTCATGTTATTTGTATTCCTTAATACTATTTACAATATTATTATTAGCATACTTATTTTAGCATACTACATTGAGTTTAAATAAATAAAGTTAAATTAATGTTTGGATCAAATAATATGAGCTCTTGTTGAATACAACTTCTCTAGACATTCCTCTATTGTTTTATCTATAAATTCCCTTTTAGATAAACATGTGCAATTGTATTCTCTATCTTATATATATCTATATATAAATAAATAAATAATCTCAATTTGTTTAACATCCAAAGACTTGAGTTATTCTAATTATAATTTAAAATTGTTATAGTGTTCATTGCATCGTAAATTTTTAAGATAACATATACTGCATTTATATAAACG
>NC_021162.2:10942632-10944118 GCF_000331145.2 Cicer arietinum
TATATATATATTTATGGGTTGTAATACAAATAGTAGATAATTTATTTATTTATTTTATTATTTATTTATTCATTTACAAATTTATTTATTTATCATTTATTTTATTTTATTATTTATTTATTTATTTATTTACTTATTTATTTATTTCTTTATTTATTCATTTCTTTATAGAAAGTAATTTATTTGTATTTGGTGGTTGTGTGGCTACAATTCCCTCGCGGACTATTAGAGACGACGACCGACAAAGAAACGACCCGTTAGCATATCAGATTAATTGGACGAAATCTTCAGTCGAGGTAAGGGGTGAGATGAGGTTCGATTTTATGAGTATAAAATAACGTGAGATGAACGAGAATGCTGAAATTCCCAGATGTTCATTTGGGGCTTACTACATACAGTTGAGCCATATTGAGTTATAATAATTAATTAATAAAATGTGAATGGTAATAGTGACGACTAAAATATAATTTAGCAACCTATAGAATTGTCGTGAATTTATTGATATCAAGATTGCATGCCGTCTGATTTTATGAATACTATGTTGATTGTTATTGTGTGAATGAGATGTACTGGAGTGTTCTTGCTACTTGAATGAAATTGTGATATTACTTGAATGTGCAAGTTGTTTGATCTTTTATTTTGTTATTGATAAGACTGGATGATGCATTGTGAGTAGTGCAAACCAAAATATTGGATTATATTGTGATTGACTGATATACATATATAATGATGAATGTGGTGAAGTCAAACTGAAATTTATTGGGTCGTGATTTTGGAGTTAGACCTATTTTGTCATCATATAGGGAGGGTTTGACAAAGCTAGTGATTCAGGGAAGTACAACTGAATGAGCCTGATCGTGGAGGGCTATAGTCGAACTGTAAGGTAAGACTGAAAGACCTTGGGGTACCTCTAGTGGGGAATTCCTAAGTGGATTAGTGGGTTATTCCCTAAGGCCGGGAGCTACCGTGAAACACAAGAGTACCCCGACTGTCGCGTATATGTGTCTCGGGTTGAGTTGAGGGGATCTATAAGGACTTGGCCATTCAAGAATTGTCCGTCCGCTCTTGTAGAGGCATAGTATCAGGCCTCCTAGCCAAGTACTTCAGAGTAGAATGGTACCAAATGATGAAGTATAGAGTATAGGACATGCATAGCATTTCATCCTTGTGATTGTCTTATTGTGAATGAATTTGATGAATCGTTGATATTATACACTTGACTGCTTTTGAGGTTGTCATAATTTGATTGCTTGCGTGTTCTCCTCGTGTATTTTATACTGTTACATAATTTCGATACTCACCCCTCGTTGTTTGTGTTTGGCATTTGCAACGGACGCAGACGAGTTGTAAGTTGAAGGTAATGACTAGTACCATAAGAGAGGTGGAAGCCATCATGTCTTGGAGACTCTTATTATATGCATTGTGTTGATGTTATTTTGAGCATTTTTATTTTGGGTATTCCCGCTCTTATAGTGACATCGGGTTG
>NC_021162.2:10944166-10948595 GCF_000331145.2 Cicer arietinum
TCTGATATTGTGATTTCATGTTGTTAAGTGGATGGAACCTTTGAATTTATTTGACGTGTTTAAAATTATGTGATACTCTTTATCTTAATAATAAATAAATATGTTTGGAAGTTTTTATATTTAGTTATTTGAAGTTCGCAGTTTTAAAAATATGAAAAAATTAAATTTGTTTTATTTGGGGATTAGGGTGTCACAGCACGAAAATTGCCCGAAACATCCACATGAAATCGAGGACCAGGAGACCCTTATAGCATTCTTCTCCAAAATTTATAATTGTGTTTCGGGTTCCACATCAGATTTTAAACACTAGTTATCATTTAGTCCGAAAATAAGGATTTCATTCCACTTTTGTTGGGTGGTACGAAAATCGCCAGAAAAGTCAAGATGATATCGAGGACTGGGAGAACCATATAGCTTCTCCTAACTTTATAATTGTGTTTCAGGTTCCGCGTCGGATTTCAAACCCTAGCCATCGATTTGTCTGAAAATACGAATTTCAATCCATTTTTGTCGTGTGGAACGAAAATCGCTTGAAAACTCCAGATGAAATCAAAGATCTGGAGACCCTTATAGCATTATTCTCCTAAATTTGTATTTGTGTTTCAGGTTATGCGTCAAATCTCAAACACTAGCCATTTTCTAGTTCGAAAATACATATTTCGGTCCCTTTTTGTTGGGTGGTACGAAAATCGATCAAAAAGCCCAGATAAAATCAAGGATCGAGAGACCATTATAGCATTCTTCTACTAAATTGATAAATGTGTTTTGGGTTCTACGTTAGATTTCAAACACTACCTATCGTCTGGGCCCAAAATACAGATTTCAATCCATTTTTGTCTGGTGGTACGAAAATCGCCCTAAAAGTCCAAATAAAATCGAGGACCGGAAGACCCTTATTGTATTCTTCTACTAATTTTATAACACTGTCTCGGGTTCCCCATCATATTTTAAACACTAACCATCGTGTGGTCCAAAAATACGGATTTCATTCCATTTTTGTCGGATAATACGAAAATCTCCCAAAACGTTCAGATTATATCGAGGACTAGGAGACCCTTATAGAAATATTTTCCTAACTTTAAAATTGTGTTTCAGGTTTCACGTTAGATTACAAACACTAGCTATCATTTGCTCCGAAAATATGGATTTCGGTCAATTTTTGTCATGTGGTACATAAATCACCTAAAAGGTCCATATGAAATCGAAGACCTGGAGACCCTTATAGTATTTTTTCTCTTAAATTTATAACTTATTTTCATGTTTCGCGTCAGATTTCAAACACTAGCCAGCATCTGGTCCAAAAATAAGGATTTCAGTCCATTTATGTCTTGTGGTACGAAAATCGGCCAAAAAGTCTAGATGAAATCAAAACTTGGAGACCCTTATAGCATTCTTCTCCTAAATTTATTACTGTGATTTGGGTTCCATGTCAGTTTCAAATACTAGCCACCATTTGGTCCGAAAATACGTATTTTGGTTCGTTTTTGTCGGTTGGTACGAAAATCGCCCGAAAAGTCCAGTTGAAATTGAGGACAGGGAGACCCTTTTAGCATTCTTCTCCTAAATTTATAACTTTGATTCTGGTTTCGCGTCAGATTTCAAACACTAGCCATCGTGTAGTCCGAAAATATGGATTTTGGTCCATTTTTGTCGGGTGGTTGGAAAATCACCCGAAACGTCTAGATGAAATCGAGGACCGAGAGACCCGTATAGCATTGTTCTCCTAACTTTATGATTGTGTTTCGGGTTTCAGGTTCCTTGTCTAATTGCAAATACTAGTCTTTGTCTAGTCCAAAAATACGAATTGTGGCCCATTTTTGTTTAGTCGTATGAAAATCGCATGTAAACTCCAAATGAAAACGAGGACCTGAGGAACCTTATAGCATTCTTCTCCTAAATCTAAAATTGTGTTTCGGGTTTTGTGTTTCGGGTTTTGGTTTTAAACGAGGACCTAAGGAACCTTATATGGATTTCGGTCCGTTTTTGTCACCGCGAGACCATTATAGCATTCTTCTCCTAAATTTATAATTGTGTTTCGAGATCCGTGTCAGATTTCAAATACTAGCGATCGTGTGGTCCAAAAATATTCATTTTGATTCATTTTTGTCAATTGGTACAAAAATCGCCCGAAATGTTCAGATGAAACACTAGCCATTGTTTGGCCGGAAAATATGGATTTCAGTTTGTTTTTGTCGGGTGGAACAAAAATCACCCAAACTGTTCAGATGAAATTGAGGACCGGGAAACCCTTAAAGCATTATTCTCCTAAATTTATAACTGTTGTTTCTAGTTCAGGATTAGATTTCAAACACTAGCCATTGTCTTGCCTGAAAATACGGATTTCGGTCCATTTTTGTTAGATGGTACGAAAATCGCATGACAAGTCCAAATGAAATCGAGGACCTAGAGACTCTTGAAGAATTTCTCTCCTAGATTTATAACTGCGGTTCGGGTTCCACGTTAAATTTCCAACACCAACCATCGTTTGGTCCAAAAATACAAATTTCGATTAATTTTTGTAGGGTGGTATGAAAATCACTCGAAAAGCTCAGATGAAATCCACGATCTGGAGACCCTTATAGCGTTCTTTTCCTAAATTTATATTTGTCTTTCCAGTTCCGCATAAGATTTCAAACACTAGCCATCGTCTGGTCCCAAAGTAAAGATTTTGGTCCATTTTAATCGAGTGGTACGAAAATCGGCCGAAAATTCCAGATGAAATCGAGGTCCGGGAGACCCTTATAGCATTCTTCTCATAAATTTATAACTATGTTTTGGGTTCCGAGTCATATTTCAATCACTAACCATCGTCTGGTCCGAAAATACGAATTTTGGTCCATTTTTGTCGGGTGGTATGAAAATTGTTGGAAACGTCTAGATGAAATCGAGGACTGAGAGACCATTATAGAATCCTTCAACTAAATTTTTAATTTTGTTTCGGTTTTGGGTTATGAGTCATATTTCAATCACTAACCATCGTCTGGTTCGAAAATACGAATTTTGGTCCATTTTTGTCGGGTGGTATGAAAATTGTTGGAAACGTCTAGATGAAATCGAGGACTGAGAGACCATTATAGAATCCTTCAACTAAATTTTTAATTTTGTTTCGGGTTCCGCGTTAGATTTAAAATAATAGTCATCGTCGGGTCAGAAAATACAGATTGCGGTCCATTTTTTTGAGGTGGTACGATAATCACCCAAAACGTCTAGACGAAATCGACGACCCGAAGACCCTTATAGCATTCTTCTCCTAAATTTATAATTGTGTTTAGGGTTCCGCGTCTGATTTCAAATACTAACTATCATCTTGTACGAAAATATGGATTTTCGTCCATTTTTGTCGGGTAGTACAAAAATTGCCCGAGAAGTCCAGATGAATTCGAGGACCAGAGACCCTTAAAGCATTCTACTCCTAAATTTATAATTGTCTATTGGGTTCCACGAAAGTTTCTAAACACTGGCCAACGTTTGGTCAAACAATACGGATTTCAATCCATCTTTATCTAGTGGTACAAAAATCCCCCAAAAAGTCTAGATGAAATTGAGGACCGGTATACCCTTGTAACATTCTTCTCCTAAATTTATATTTGTGTTTCGGGTTCAGCGTCATATTTCAAACACTAGCCATCGTCTGTTCCGAAAATACATAATTTGTTCCATTTTTGTCTGGTGGTACGAAAATCGCCAGAAACGTCCAGATGAAATCGAGGACCGGGAGACCCTTGTAGAATTCTTCTCATACATTTATAACTCTGTTTTGGGTTCCGCATTTGATTTCTAAAACTAGCCATCATTTGGTCCGAAAATACGGATTTTGATCCATTTTGTATGGTGGTACGATAAATGCCCGAAAAGTCCATATGAAATCGAGGACCGGGATACCCTTATAGAATTCTTCTCCTAAATCTATAACTGTGTTTCGGGTTCCACGATAGATTTCAAACACTAGCCATCGTTTGGTCCAAAAATACGGATTTCAATCCGCTTTTGTCCGGTGGTACGAAAATCGTCCGAAAATGCCAAATGAAATCGAGGACCCGGAAACCCTAACATTCTTCTCCTAAGTTAATCAATGTGTTTCGGGTTCCGTGTCAGATATTAATCACTAGCCATCGCCTAAACCCGAAATCCTAAATCCTAATCCCTAAACGTGATTTCTTAAACCCTAAACATGATTTTTTTAAACCCTAAACATCCTAACACACTAAACCCTAATAAAATAGAGTTGACAATTAAAGATGTAATTATTACTTTATTTGACAACTCTATTGTATTATATGTTATTATTATCTTCCTTATGAATTAAAACTATAAAACGAAGATAGTAATAACATATAGGCTAAATACCACTCGTGATCCCTTAACGTTATTTTAGTTTAACGTTTTAGTCATTTATCTTCTTTTTTTTTCCGATTTGGTCTTTTATTTT
>NC_021162.2:10949268-10951270 GCF_000331145.2 Cicer arietinum
AATAAAATAATAATTACATCTTTATTTGACAACTCAATTTTGTTATATGTTTTTATTATATGTTATTATTATCTTCATTTTAAAGTCTGCCTTCATAATGAAGATAGTAATAACATATAATATAATAGAGTTGTAACATAAATATATAATTATTTCTTTATTTGATAATTCTATTTTATTATAAGTTATTATTATCTTCGTTTTATAGTTTGACTTCATAAAGAAGATAGTAATAATATATAATAAAATAGAGTTGTCAAATAAATATGTAATTATTACTTTATTTCACAACTCTAATTTATTATATATTATTATTATTTTCGTTTTATAGTTTTACTTCATAACAAATATGATAATAACATATAGTAAAACAGAGTTGTCAAATAAAGTAAAAATTATATATTCATTTGACAACTCTATTTTATTAGGGTTTAGTGTGTTAGGCTGTTTAGGGTTAAAAAAAAATCATGTTTAGGGTTTCAGAAATCACGTTTAGGGATTGGGGTTTAGAGTTTAGGGTTCAGGATTTAGGGTTAATAGTTTACGGTTTAGGATACAGGGTTTAAGGTTTAGGATTTAGGGTTTTGGCCTTAAGGTTATGTGTTCAGTATTAAGGGTTATCTTCATTTGGCATTGGCCTAATCCAAATGCCATTTACTTTCTTCAATTTCATCTGATTCACAATTGCTTCGCCGAAGATGAGGGTTGTCTTTGTAGATTCTTCATTCACAAATGACACCTTGAAGTGTTTAAGTATCTTTGTGATCAGCTGTGGATACGGCAACATAATTTTACTCTGCGAAGCTTCTAGCATGTGCCGTAGCACAATCCAGGTCCAACTCATCTTTAGCTCTTTGGATAATCCCCATAACAGTAGAATATCTAGCTTCTGAACAACAGCGTGATTTCCTGATCGAGGTACAAGTATCCTTGTGAGCGTATACATAAGCATCTGTTGTTGTACCTTCATCTGACCAATTGGCAATGAGATGGTTTCAACAAAACCATCAACCATAATATCTTTCACTGCTGTGTGCCTGTCCAGCGATGCTTCCCATCCTTCGTCAGCTGCATCCGCATCAGAACTGCCGTCTAAAGATGTTCCGTGAAATGGCAATCCTGTCAATTCAGCAAAATCTTCAAAGGACATTGATAACCTTTTACCTTTAATATGAGTCTTGAATCCCTTATCAGTAAGCTTGAAGTTTGCGTTAAATTCCCTTATCAGTTTTGGATAACTGTCCAGAGTAGATGAAAGAAAACCTTCAAGACCTTGAAATCTCAAATGATCTTGGAATGTGAAGCCTTATGTATCAAAGTAGGCAAAATCCAGAGTTCTGCCCTCATGGATTTTCCTTTTTAGAAATTCTGCTGGAATGGTGACTTCTGCATCCTTATCCTTAGGTGCAGGAGTTTTCTTAGGTAGCGGTGATGTAACAGGCTTCTTTTTCTTCTGAGAAATCTCTTTCATAGCATCAGCCAAAAGCTTCTCTGTTGGTGGTTCCTTCCTTTTCTTAGATACCTCTTGATTAAGTGCAGGTTGCTTGCCCTTGTCCTTGGCAAGGATCTTATGCGTAGGAATTGAAATCCTTTTAGACACAATAGGTGGAGGTGAAGGAGTTCCACTTGTTGAAGATGATGAAGGTGAAGGGGTATGGGCTTGGGTCTGTTTCACTCGAGCCATGTTTGTAGATTGAAGAGATGAGTGAAGATGGAGTGTAGATTGAATTTAGATATCAGTTGCAGAGACAGAGCAAGGAGATGAAGTAGAGAAAATAGAGAAATCTGGAGATAATCAGTGAAGAAATCGATTTAGAACTGTTCCTATTTAAACCTTTGAACAAGTAAATCGATTGCTCAATCGACTATGTTACCGTTTCTGGAAATCCTCAATCGATTTGGTAATAATTACCTTCAACGGCTAGTGAGAAATAGTCACAACGGTAATATTTCAAATCGATGTCCAAATCGATGTCCAGAGTTACTTAATCGATTCCCAAAT
>NC_021162.2:10952180-10973099 GCF_000331145.2 Cicer arietinum
ATCTGAGCAGCTATCTGATTCAGTTTTCGATTGATGGGCTTGAACCTTCAAGGATAATCCTTTCTTTTTCCTGCTTTCCATTTCTGATTCGTCCAGCCGATGTAGTTCCATTTCATGTTCCCTTAGTTTTCCAAACAATGTTGCAGTTGTCATCTTTGCTAGATCTTTAGATTCAGCTATGGCAGTTATTTTGGGCTGCCATTCTCTGGTTAGACACCTCATAATTTTTCCAATCTGTTGTTCGTTGTCCACTTGCTTTCCCAATGCGTGAAGATTGTTCACAATGTGTGTGAATCTGGTTTGCAGATCGCTGATGGATTCGTCCTTTTTCATGCTGAATAATTCGTATTCGTGCATAAGTGTATTTACGCGAGCTCTTTTCACATCTGTGGTTCCTTCATGTGTTTCTTGAAGAATGTCCCACATTTCTTTTGCTGATTTGCAGTTTGATACCCTAAAGAATTCTTCTGCACACAAAGCAGATGTTATAATGTTCTTAGCTTTAGCATTATAACCTACCTTCTTTTTATCGTCGTCAGACCAGTCGGCTCTAGGCTTGAGAATCATTGAGTCATTTGTTCCTGCAATCTTGGGAATGTATGGACCGTTTTCAACAGCGTCAAGGATGTCTATGCCACTGCCTTCCAGGAATATCAGCATCTTGTGCTTCCAATACATATAAGCTGTTCCATTGAATGCTGGAGGTCTTGCTAATGACGCGCCTTCTCCCAGAAAATGGTTTGAGGCCATATTCCTTTTATGAGTGTTACCTCACGAAAAGTTAGGCTCTGAGGCCAATTGTTGGTTATTATGACCTCGAAATAATCGGAATGTATTAGTTCTTTAAGAAATTAAATCAGAATTATACGCACAGCGGAATTAAATTGCGGCATACAAGATTAGCAATTACAAGGAGATGGATAAGAGATTAACCAAGATGCATATGAGTCAAATTTCCAGTTTAAACAATATTACCTAACACAGAATATGTTTAACATGCATCTAATATTAATCACATATACAAATATTGCAATATAGAAAATTAAAGGAGTTAAGGGTTAGAGAAGATTGCACCAAGAATTTATACTGGTTCAGTTGTCAACTTGACAACCTACATCCAGTCCTGAAAATCCAAACGGATTTCAGATTTTCTTCTCCAATAGAAAGAATCAATTACAGATTGTCCAGTTTCATCCCCGAAACCTATCTATCTTAATGATCTCTTTCCTATTGATCACCCTCTGATCCTTGTAGATACTCAGCAACCTATCACAGAATCAAAGTACAACTCTTTCTTGTTGAGCACTCTCACCCAAGAAAGTAGCCACCAGTTTCTAGCTGGCTTTTCTCGCTTTCGTTTTTGTTTCAAAGAATTATTACAAACACTTGTTGAGCTCTCTCACCCAAGAAAGTAGCCACCAGTTTCTAGCTGGCTTTCCATCAACCCTTTAATCCTTGTAGACACTCAGCAGTCTAACACAAAATGAAAGTACGACTCTTTCTTGTTGAGACCTCTCACCCAAGAAAGTAGCCACCAGTTTCTAGCTGGATTTTCTAGCTTTCGTTTCGTTTCAAAGTATTGTTACAGACAGATTAAAAGAAGTACAAAAAGAAGTCTTCAATCTTGATCAAAGTGTCTTCTCACGAATCTGGATATTCAAGGATTGTTCATGAGAACTTTGTCTTTTCTCTCCAGATTACTTTTCAAGCTCTTTCATTGATTGTTGATAATCTCTTTGGTTGTGATCTGAAAAAGCAATCTCAGATTGTTAACATAGTGTTATTGAGAGTTCTTTTGTATATCAAGAATATTCAAAGTGTTTATCAGATTGTTATTGAGAGAATGATTGAAGACAGTTTATATAGTTTCTGAAAAACATCTTAATCAATCGATTTGCCAATCGATTCTCGCGTGTCTTGTTTTTCTTGAATCTTGAAACTATATAAGCTAATCGATTTACCAATCGATTCTTTAAAGCACTTTTTAGAATAAATCGATTTACAAATACGCATAATCGATTTGGCCACACACTGGGAGTTCACTGTGATATCAAAACATTTGGTTCAATCGATTCCCCAATCAATTGTGTTTCAAAAAGTTCTTTCAGTCGATTTGCCAATCGATTGTGTTTAAGTCAGTGACTCAGCTATTTTGATGTTAGTCGATGTGTCAGTCGATTTGGTATTTGTTTTCTGAAAAAAATTCTTACCAGATGTTTAGTTCAATCGATTTCCCAATCGATTGCAACCAAACTTAACTTGATTGAAATTTCACACAATGGATTGTCCAATCAATTGTGTTAGTCAAGGGCTTAAGTTTCTTTTGAAATTTCATTTAGGTAATCGATTTGCCAATCGATTGTGTAATGCCCTGTGACTTCCCAATCGATTTGCCAGTCATTTAGTTTCAATCAGTTTTCATTTTGTGATATGTACAATTGATTTGTCAATCGATTAACCTGTAAATCAGGTTGCCACTAACTTGTTCAATTTTCAATTCTAATTTAGTCAGTCGATTTCCCAATCGATTATACAATCACAAACATATACTTATCCTTACACCCTTGTTATGAAATCGATTTCCCAATCGATTTACTCAGTGAATAATCAACTTTTGTTGATTTCTTGTGTTCCAAGCAATTTGTTCCAAGTGTGTAGGATTGGATTGGTGTTCCTGAAATCTTGCTCAATTGAAATGTTAGATTTATCATATGATGTATGAACATTGTATGTTTGTTAATTATGTCAAAATTAGGATTCAAAGGACTAAAGTCCAACAACTTTATTTAACAACTCTATATTATTATATGTAATTATTATCTTCATTTTAAAGTACTACTATATAACAAAAAAAATAATAACGTATAAAAAATAAGGTTGTCAAATAAAGTACTAATTACATATTTATTTGATAGCTCAATTGTGTTATATATTATTATTATTTTCGTTAATAAGTACAACTACAAAACGAAGATAATAATAACATTTAATAAAATAGAGTTCTGTAATAATTAAGTTATTATTACTTTATTTGACAACTCGATTATATTATATGTTATTATTATCTTCGTTATAAAATACAAAAATATAACCAAGATAATAATAACATATAATAAAATAGTGTTGTCAAATAAAGTAATAATTACATATTTATTTGACGACTCTATTTTATTAAATGTTATTACTATCTTTATTTTGTAGTTGTACTTCATAACGAAAATAATAATAACATATAATAAAATAGTGTTGTCAAATAAAGTGTTAATTACTTATTTATTAACATTTCTGTTTTATTAAATGTTATTATTATCTTCGTTTTGTAGAAATACTTAATAATGAAAAGTATAATAACATATAACAAAATTGAGTTGTCAAATAAATTTGTATATATTACTTTATTTGACGACTCTATTTTATTAAATGTTATTACTATCTTTATTTTGTAGTTGTACTTCATAACGAAAATAATAATAACATATAATAAAATAGAATTGTCAAATAAAGTAATAATTACATATAACAAATACACAACTCTATTTTATTGAATATTATTATTATCTTCGTTATGGAGTTGTATTTAATAACGAAAGTTATAATAACATATAACAAAATTGAGTTGTCAAATAAATTTGTAAATATTACTTTAATATTACTTCACAATGTGGTACCATTCTAACTTTGAAGTACTTGGTTAGGAGGCTTGATACTATGCCACCATCCCGGTGGACGGACAATTCAAATTGGCCCTGTCCTCATAGATCCCCTCAACTCAACCAAAGACACATATACGCGATAGTCGAGGTAAACGTGTGTTGCGTGGTAGCTCCCGACATTTGGAGTGCGACCTCCAAGTCACCTAGGAATTCCCCACCCGAATACCTCCATGGTCTAACAATCTTGCCTTAAGGCTCGACAGCAGACCGCCACGATCAGGCTCATTCAGTTGTACTTCCCCGCAATCACTAGGCTTGCCAAGCCCTACCTACACGATGACAAAATAATCTCCACTTCACAAATTCACAATATTTATTTTCTCCCCTCGTTGGTATATGATACTCCATTAAAATTGTCATCTCAAACACAATTTCAAATCACCATTATTTCATCAACTATGAGTTTAATTCAATATTCTCATCACAATATCACTATCATTAATCATATCTCATCACATAAACTCATCACAATTTTATAGAACTACCGGTCCTCAATTTCATCTGGTATTTTCGGGGGATTTTCGTACCACCCGATTAAAATGGACTAAAATTCGTATTTTTGAACAAAACAATGGCTAGTGTTTGAAATCCGACACAGAACTCAGAACACAATTATAAATTTAGGAGAAGAATGCAATAAGGATCTCTCGATCCTCGATTTCATCTAGACTTTTCAGGAGATAATCTTACCCCTCGACAAAAAAGGACCGAAATCTATATTTTAGGAACAAACGATGGAAAGTGTTTGAAATCTGGCGCGGAACCTAAAAACCAGTAATAAATTTTGAAGAAGAATGCTATCAGAGTCTCCCGGTCCTCGATTTCATCTGGACTTTTCAGGTGATTTTCGTACAACCGACAAAAAATGGACCGAAATCCGTATTTTCGAACAAGATGATTGCTAGTGTTTGAAATTTGATGCGATACCCGAAACTCAGTTATAAACTTAGGAGAAGAATACTATAAGGATCTCCCGGTCGTCGATTTTATCTGGGCTTCTCAGGCGATTTTTGTACCAACAGACAAAAATCCGTATTTTCGAACAAGACAATTGCTAGTGTTTGAACCCGACAATATATTATACTCAATTCGTACCACCCGAAATAAAGGACCGAAATCCCTATTTTTGAACAAGACGATGGATAGAGTTTGAAATCTAACGCGGAACCCAAAAAATAGTTATAAACTTAGGAGAAGAATGCTATAAGAGTCTTCTGGTCCTCGATTGCATTTGGACATTTCGCGCGATTTTTTTCCAACTCGATTAAAATGGATCGTGTTTTAAATCTGATAATGGCTAGTGTTTTAAATCTGAAGCAGAAATCGGAACATAATTATAAATTTAGAAGAAGAATGTTATAAGGGACTCTCGATCCTCGATTTCATCTGAACTTTTCGGGAGAGTTTCGTACCCCTCGACAAAAAAGGACCCAAATCTGTATTTTCAAACAAGACGATGGCTAGTGTTTCAAATCTGACACGGAACCCGAAACACAATTGTAAATTTAGGGAAAAATGCTATAAGAGTCTTCTGGTCCTCGAATTCATCTAGACATTTCCGGAAAATTTCGTGCCATCCGACTAAAATGGGCTGATATACGTATTTTCAAACAAGACCATGGCTAGTGTTTGAAATCTGATGCGGAACCCAAAAAACATTTATAAATTTAGAAGAAGAATGCTATAATGGTCTCTCGGTCCTTGATTTCATCCGGACTCTTAGGGCGATTTTCGTAACACACAACAAAAATGGACAAAAATCCAAATTTTCGATCAAGACGATGGATAGTGTTTGAAATCTGACGCGGAACCTGAAACACAGTTATAAATTTAGGAGAACAATGCTATAAGAGTCTCCTGGTCCTCGATTTCATCTGGACATTTCGGGTGATTTTCCTACCACCTGACTAAATTGGACCGAAATTCGTATTTTCGAACAAGACGATGGCTAGTGTTTGAAATCTGAAGCAAAACCCGGAACACATTTATAAATTTAGAAGAAGGATGTCATAAGGGTCTCTCGGTCCTCGATTTCATCTGGACTTTCCGGGCGAGTTTCTTACCCGTCGACAAAAATTGACCAAAATCTATATTTTCGGACCAGAAGATGGCTAGTGTTTGAAATTTGATGCGGAACCTAAAATACTGTTATAAATTTAGGAGAAGAATGCAATAAGGGTTTCCCGGTCCTCGATCTCATCTGGACATTTGATGCCATTTACGTACCAAGCGGAAAAATGGATTGAAATCCGTATTTTCGAACAAGACGATGGCTAGTGTTTGAAATTTGACATGGAACCCGAAATACAGTTATAAATTTAGGACAAGAATGCTATAAGGGTCTCCCGGTTGTCGATTTCATCTGGACTTTTCTGGCGATTTTCGTACCGTTGACAAAAATGGACCAAAATCTATATTATCGGACCAGACGATGGCTAGTGTTTGAAATCTGAACCAGAATCCGAAACACTGTTATATATTTAGAAGAAGAATGCTATAAGGGTCTCTAGGTCTTCAATTTCATCTGGTATTTTCGGGGGATTTTCGTACCACCCGATTAAAATGAACTGAAATTCGTATTTTTGAACAAAACAATGGTTAGTGTTTGAAATCCGACACAAAATTCGGAACACAGTTATAAATTTAGGAGAAGAATGCAATAAGGATCTCTCGATCCTCGATTTCATCTAGACTTTTCAAGCGATAATCTTACCCCTCGAAAAAAAAGGACCGCAATCTATATTTTAGGAACAGACGATGGCAAGTGTTTGAAATCTGGCGCAGAACCTAAACACCAGTAATAAATTTTGGAGAAGAATGCTATCAGGGTCTCCCGGTCCTCGATTTCATCTGGATTTTTTAGGTGATTTTCGTACCACCCGACAAAAATTGGACCGAAATCCGTATTTTTGAAAAAGATGATTGCTAGTGTTTGAAATTTGATGCGGTGCCCGAAACTCAGTTATAAACTTAGGAGAAGAATGCCATAAGGGTCTCGCGGTCGTCGATTTTATCTGGGCTTCTCCGATGATTTTTGTACCCCCAGACAAAAATCCGTATTTTCGAACAAGACAATTGCTAGTGTTTGAAATCTGAGGCAGAACCCGAAACTCAATTATAAATTTAGAAGAAGAATGCTGTAAGGGTCTCGTGGTCCTTGATTTCATCTGGTCTTTTCGGGCAATTTTCGTACCACCCGACAAAAATGGACTGAAATTCATATTTTCGGACCAGACAATGGCTAGTGTTTGAAATCTGGCGCGAAACCCGAAACATAGTAATATATTTTGGAGAAGAATGCTATAAGGGTCTCTCGGTCCTCGATTTCATCTTGATTTTTTGGGAGATTTTGTTACGATCCAAATAAAATGGACCAAAATCGGTATTTTCGAAAATGTCTATGGCTAGTGTTTGAAATCTGACGCGCAACCCGAAACCCAGTTATAAATTTTAGAGAAGAATGATATAAAGGTCTCCCGGTCCTATATTTAATATGAACTTTTCGGGCGATTTTCGTGCCACCCAACTAAAACGGACTGAAATCCGTAATTTCCAACAATACTATGGCTAGTGTTTAAACCCGAATCAAAGTTACAAATTTTGGAGAAGAATGCTATAAGGTTCTATGGGTCCTCGATTTTATCTGGACTTTTTGGGCGATTTTCGTACCACCCGACTAAAATGGACATAAATCCTTCTTTTCGAACAACATCATAGCTATTGTTTGAAATTTGATCAGAAACCGATACACATTTATAAATTTAGAAGAAGAATGCTATAAGGGACTCTTGGTCAACGATTTCATCTGGACTTTTCGGGCGAGCTTCGTACCCCTCGACAAAAATGGACCAAAATCTGTATTTTTGGACTAAACGATGGCTAGTGTTTCAAATCTGACGCGGAACCCGAAACATGTAATATATTTAGGAGAATAATGCTATAAGGGTCTCTCGGTCCTCGACTTTCTCTGGACTTCTTGGTGATTTTCGTAATATCCGACAAAAATGGACCGAAATCCGTATTTTCAAACAAGATGATGGCTATTTTTTGAAATCTGATGCGAAAACCGAAACACAATTTTAAATTTAGAAGAAGAATACTATAAGGGACTCTCGGTCCTCGATTTCATCTGGGCTTTTCGGGCGAGTTTCGTACCCCTGGACAAAAATAGACCAAATTTGTATTTTTGGACTAGAGGATGGCTAGTTTTTGAAATCTGATGCAGAACCCGAATAACTGTTATATATTAAGGAGTAGAATGCTATGAGGGTCTCTCGGTCCTCGATTTCATCTAGAATTTTCGGGTGATTTTTGTACCACCCGACTAAAATAGATCAAAATCCGTATTTTTGAACAAGATGATGGCTAGTGTTTGAAATCTGATGCAGAAACTGAAACACAATTATAAATATAGAAGAAGAATGCTATAAGGGACTCTCGGTCCTCGATTTCATATGAACTTTTCGGGCAAGTTTCTTACCCCTTGACAAAAATGGACAAAAATTTGTAATTTCAATCCAGACGATGGCTAGTGTTTTAAATCTGACGCGGAACCTGAAACGCTGTTATATATTTAGCAGAAGAATGTTAAAAGGGTTTCTCGGTCCTCGATTTCATCTAGACTTTTAAGGCGATTTTCGTACTACCCGACAAAAATGGATATCCATTTTTTCGAACTAGAAGATGGTTAGTTTTTTAAATCTGATGTTGAACCCGAAATACTGTTATAAATTTAGGAGAAGAATGCAATAAGGGTTTCCCGGTCCTCGATTTCCATTGGACTTTTCGGTCGATTTTCGTACCACTCGACCAAAATTGACCGAAATCTGTATTTTCATACAAGACGGTGGCTTTTATTAGAAATGTGACGTGGAACTTGAAACATAGTTATAAATTTTGGAGAAGAATGCTATAAGGGTATCCCGAAATGCAACAAAATCCGTATTTTCGAACAAGACGATGGCTAGTTTTTGAAATCTCACACGAACGCGAAACACAGTTATAAATTTAGAAGAAGAATGCTATAAGAGTCTTCTGGTCCTCGATTTCATTTGAACTTTTCGGATGATATTTGTACCCCTCGACTAAAATGGACCGATATACGTATTTTCGAATAAGATGATGAATACTGTTTGAAATCTGACGTAGAACCTGACACACATTTATAAATTTAGAAGAAGAATGCGATAACGGTCTCTCGGTCCTCGATTTCATGTGGACTCTTCGGGAGATTTTCGTACTTCTCGACAAAAATGGACCAATATCTATATTTTCTAACCAGACGATGGCTAATGTTTGGAATCTAACGTGGAACCTGAAACACTGTTATATATTTAGGAGAAGAGTGCTATAAGGGTCTGCCGGTCCTCGATTTCATCTGGCCTTTTCGGGAGATTTTCATACCACACGACAAAAATGGACCGAAATCCGTATTTTCGAAAAAGATAATGGATAGTGTTTGAAATCTGACACCAAACTCGAAACACAGTTATAAATTGAGGAGAAGAATGCTATAAGAGTCTCTTGGTCCTCGATTTCATTTGGACATTTCGGGCAATTTTCGAACCATCCGACTAAAATACGGATTTCAGTCCATTCTAGTCTGGTAGTACAAAAATCGCCCAAAAAGTCCAGTTGTAATCGAGGATAGACAGACCCTTATAGCATTCTTCTTCTAAATTTATAACAGTGTTTCGGGTTCCGCGTCAGATTTCAAACACTAACAATCGTCTTGATTGAAAATACGGATTTCGGTCCATTTTTGTCGGGTGGTACGAAAATCGCCCGAAAAGCCCTGATGAAATCGAGGACTGGGAGACCTTTTTAGCATTCTTCTCCTAAATTTATAACTGAGTTTTGGATTCCGCGTCAGATTTCAAACACTAGCAATCATCTTGTTCGAAAATACAGTGTTCGGTCCATTTCTTGTATGGTGGTACGAAAATCACCCGAAAGTTCAGATGCAACTGAGGACCAGGAGACCTTGAAAACATTCTTCTCCAAAATTTATGACTGGTTTTTAGGTTTTGTGCATGATTTCAAACACTTGCCATCGTCTGGTCTGAAAATATAGATTTCGGTTCGTTTTTGTCGAGGGGTAACAAAATCGCTTGAAAAGTCCAGATGAAATCGAGGACCGAGAGACCCTTATAGCATTTTTTTCTTAAATTGATAACTGTGTACCGAGTTCTGTGTTGGATTTCAAACACCTGCCATTATTTTGTTCAACAATACGAATTTCTGTCCATTTCAGTCAGGTGGTACGAAAATCATTCGAAAATACAACATAAAATCGAGGACCGGGAGACCCTTATAGCATTCTTCTCCTAAATATATAACAATGTTTTGGATTCCGTGTCAGATTTCAAACACTAGCCATCGTCTGGTCCGAAATTTATAACTATGTTTTGGGTTCCGCAACAGATTTAAAACACTAGCTATCGTTTGGTTCGAAAATACAGATTTTAGTTCCTTTTTATCGAGGGGTACGAAAATTGCACGAAAAGTCTAGATGAAAACGAGGAGAAGAAGATTCTTGTAGCATTCTTCTCCTAAATTTATAATTGATTTTCCCTGTCATTAATTTCATCTAGACTTTTCAGGCGATTTTCGTACCATCGACAAAAAAGGACCGAAATCCGTATTTTCGAAAAAGACTATGGCTAGTGTTTGAAATCTGACACAGAACCTAAAACACAGTTATAAATTTTCGAGAAGAGTAATATAAGGGTGTCCCGGTCTTAGATTTCATCTGGACTTTTCGTGTGATTTTCGTACCACCCGACTAAAATGGACAGAAATTCGTATTTTCGAACAAAACGATGGGAAGTGTTTGAAATCTGATGCGGAACCCGAAACAGAGTTATAAATTTAGGAGAAGAATGCTATAAGGGTCTCCCGATCTTCGATTTCATTTGGACTTTTCGAGCGATTTTCGTACCACCCGACTAAAATGGACAGAAATTCGTATTTTCGAACAAAACGATGGGAAGTGTTTGAAATCTGATGCGGAACCCGAAACAGAGTTATAAATTTAGAAGAAGAATTCTATAACGATCTCTCGTTCGTAAATTTCATTTGGACTTTTCGAGCGATTTTCGTACCACCCGACTAAAATGGACCGAAATTCGTATTTTCGAACAAAACGATGGTTAGTGTTTGAAATCTGATGCGGAACCCGAAACAGAGTTATAAATTTAGGAGAAGAATGCTATAAGGGTCTCCCGATCTTCGATTTCATTTGGACTTTTTCTGGCGATTGTCATACCACCTAACTAAAATGGACCGAAATTCGTACTTTCGAACAAGACTATGACTAGTGTTGATATCTGACGCGGAACCTGAAACACAGTTATAAATTTAGAAGAAGAATGTTATAAGGGTCTTCCTATCCTCGATTTCATATGGACTTTTTGGCCGATTTTCGTACCACCGAACAAAAATGGACCGAAATTCGTATTTTCGGACCAAACAATGGCTAGTGTTTAAAATCGGGTGCGGCGCCCGAAAAATAGTTTTAAATTTTGGAGAAGAATGCTATAAGGGTCTCCTGGTCCTCGATTTCATTTGGTCTTTTTGGGCGATTTTCGTGCCACACGATTAAAATGGACCGAAATTCAAATTTTCGAACAAAACGATGGTTAGTGTTTGAAATCTGTCGTGGAACGTGAAACACAATTATAAATTTTGGAGAAGAATGCTATAAAGGTCTTCCATTCCTCGATTTGGTCTGGACTTTTTTGATGATTTTCTTACCACCTTACTAAAATGAACCAAAATCTGTATTTTGGAACAAAACGATGGTTAGTGTTTGAAATTTGACACATAACCCGTTACACAGATATAAATTTAGATGAAGAATGTTATAAGGGTCTCTCTGTCCTCGATTTCATCTGGACTTTTTGGGCAATTTTCGTACCACTTGACAAAAATGGACCAAAATATGTATTTTCAGACCAAACGATGGCGAGTGATTGAAATCTGACTCGAAAGGAGAAACATTGTTATATATTTAGGAAAAGAAAAAAGGACCGAAATCTTTATTATTAAAACTTGACGAGGGCTAGTGTGGGAAATCTAACGCGAAACCCCTAACACAGATATAAATTTTGTAGAAGAATGATATAAGGGTCTCCCGGTCCTAGATTTCATTTAGACTTTTCGAGCGATTTTCGTACCACCCGACTAAAATGGTATGAAATTCGTATTTTCAAAAAAAAACTATGGTTAGTGTCTGAAATCTGATGCGAAATCCGAAACACGGTTATAAATTTTTGAGAAGAATGCTCTATATGGGTCTCCTGGTCTTCGATTTTCATACCAGCTAACTAAAATGGACCGAAATTCGTATTTTCGGACAAGACTACGACTAGTGTTTGAAATCTGACGCGGAACCTGAAACACATTTATAAATTTAGAAGAAGAATGTTATAACGGTCTCCTTATCCTCAATTTCATTTGGACTTTTTGGGTGATTTTCGTACCACCCAATAAAACTGGACAGAAATTCGTATTTTTGGACAAGACGATGGCTAGATTTTAAAATCGGGCGCGGAGCATCAAAAACAGTTATAAATTTGTGAGAAGAATGCTATAAGGGTCTCCTGGTCCTCAATTTCATCACGTCTTTTCGGGAAATTTTTGTACCACACGACTAAAATGGACCAAAATTCGTATTTTTGAACAAATCGATGGTTAGTGTTTGAAATCTGACACGGAACCCGGAACAAAGTTATAAATTTTGGAGAAGAATGTTACAAGGGTCTGTTGGTCCTCGATTTCATTTGGACTATCGGGCAATTTTCGTAACCCTCGACAAAAAAGGACCGAAATCTGTATTTTCAAACATGACAAGGGCTAGTGTTGGAAATCTAACGCGGAACCCGAAACATAGTTTTAATTTTTGGATAAGAATGCTATAAGGGTCTCTCGGTCCTCGATTTCTACTGGACTTTTCGAGCGATTTTCATACCACTCGACTAAAATGGACCGAAATCCATATTTTCTAACAAGACGATGGCTAGTGTTTGAATTCTGACGCAGAAACCGAAACACAGTTGTAAATTTTGGAGAAGAATGCTATAAGGGTCTCCCACTCCTCGATTTCACCTGCACTTTTTTGTCGATTTCCGTACCACCAGACTAAAATGGACTGAAATTTGTATTTTCGAACAAAACGATGGTTAGTGTTTGAAATCTTGCACGAACCCAAAACAGAGTTATAAATTTTGGAAAAGAATGCTATAAGGGTCTCCTGGTCCTCAATTTCATCTTGACTTTTCGGGCGATTTTCATTCCACCCGACTAAAATGGACCAAAATCCATATTTTCGAACAAGACGATGGCTAGTGTTTCAAATCTAATGCGGAAGCCGAAACACAATTATAAATTTTGGAGAAGAGTGCTATAAGGGAATCCTGGTCCTCGATTTAATCTGGTCTTTTCGGGCAATTTTTGTACCACCCGACAAAAATAGACCGAAAATCGTATATTCGGACCAGACGATGGGTAGTGTGTGAAATCTGGCGCAGAACCCGAAACACAGTTATATATTTTGGAGAAGAATGCTATAATTGTCTCCCAGTCCTCGATTTCATCTTGACTTTTCGAGCAATTTTCATTCCACCCGACTAAAATGGACTGAAATCCGTATTTTCGAACAAGACGATGGCTAGTGTTTCAAATCTAATGCAGAACCCGCAACACAGTTATAAATTTAGAACAAAAATTCTATAATGCTCTCCTGGTCCTCGATTTCATTTGTACTTTTCGAGCGACTTTCGTACCCATCGACGATAATGGACCAACATCTGTATTTTCAGACTAGACGATGGCTAGTGTTTGAAATCTGGTGTGGAAACCGAAATTGGGTGGTACAAAAATCGGGTGATTTCATCGGGACTTTTCAGGAGATTTTCGTACCACCTGACAAAAATGGACCGAAATCAGGTGGTACAAAAATCCTCGATTTCATCTAGACTTTTCAGGAAATTTTCATACCACCAGACAATAATGGAACGAAATTCATATTTTTAGACCAAATGATGGCTAATGTTCAAAATATGACCTGAAATACAATTATAAATTTTGGAGAAGAATGTTTTTTAATTATTACATTATTTGACAACTCTATTTTATTAAATGTTAATATTATGTTCGTTTTATAGTTTTACAATATAACGAAGATAATAATAACATATAACAAAAAAGAGTTGTCAAATAAAGTAATAATTACACATTAATTTCACAACTCAATTTTGATATATGTTATTATTATTTTCATTATTTAATACAACTACAAAACAAAGATAATAATAACGTATAATAAAACAGAATTGTGAAATAAATATGTAATTATTAATTTATTTAATAATTCTAGTTTATTATATGTTATTATTATAATATTTTTAAGGTTTGACTGCATAACGAAGATAGTAATATCATTTAATAAAATAGAGTTGTCAAATAAATATGTAATTATTACTTTATTTGACAACTCTATTTTGTTATATGTTATTATTATCTTTGTTTTATAGTTTTAATTCAAAACAAAGATAATAATAACATATAACAAAATTAAGTTGTAAAATAAATATGTAATTATTACTTTATTTGACAACTCTATTTTGTTATATGTTATTATTATTTTCGTTATTTAGTACAACTACAAAATGAAGATAATAATAACGTATAATAAAACAGAGTTGTCAAATAAATATGTAATTATTAATTTATTTGATAATTCTATTTTATTATATATTATTATTATCTTTATTTTAAGGTTTGACTGCATAACAAATATAGTAATATCATTTAATAAAATAGAGTTGTCAAATAAATATTTAACTATTACTTTATTTGACAACTCTAATTTATTATATGTTATTATTATCTTTGTTTTATAGTTTTACTTCATAACAAAGATAATAATAACATATAATAAAATAGAGTTGTCAAATAAAGTAATAATTACATATTTATTTTACAACTCAATTTTGTTATATGTTATTATTATTTTCGTTATTTAGTACAACTACAAAACGAAGATAATAATAACTTATAATAAAATAGAGTTGTCATATAAATATGAAATTATTAATTTATTTGACAACTCTATTTAATTATATTATACTATTATCTTCGCAATGTAGTTTTACTTTATAACGAATATAATAAAAACATATAATAAAATAGAGTTGTCTAATCAAATAGTAATTACATATTTATTAGACAACTCTATTTTGTTATATATTGTTATTATCTTTGTTTTATAGTTTTACTTCATAACAAAGATAATAATAACATATAATAAAATAGAGTTGTCTAATCAAATAGTAATTACATATTTATTAGACAACTCTATTTTGTTATATATTGTTATTATCTTTGTTTTATAGTTTTACTTCATAACAAAGATAATAATAACATATAATAAAATAGAGTTGTCTAATCAAATAGTAATTACATATTTATTAGACAACTCTATTTTGTTATATATTGTTATTATCTTTGTTTTATAGTTTTGGTAATAACGAAGATAATAATAATGTATAATAAAATAGTGTTGTCAAATAAATATTTAACTATTACATTATTAGACAACTCTATTTTATTTGATGTTATTATTATCTTCGTTTTTCTGGTTTTATTTCATAACATAGATAATAATAACATATAATAAAATAGAGTTGTCAAATAAAATAATAATTACTTATTTATTTTACAACTCAATTTTTTTTATATGTTATTATTATCTTCGTTTTGAAGTAAAACTATAAAACGAAGATAAAAATGACATATAATAAAATAGAGTTGTCAAATAAATATGTAACTTTTAATTTATTTGATAATTCTATTTTATCATATGTTATTATTATCTTTCTTTTAAAGTTTGACTGCATAACAAAGATAGTAATAACATATAATAAAATAGAGTTGTCAAATAAATATGTAATTATTACTTAATTTGACAACTTTATTTTATTATATGTTTTTATTATCTTCGTTATGTAGTAAAACAATAGAACGAATTTAATAATAACATATAGTAAAATAGTGTTTTCAAATAAAGCAATAATTACTTATTTATTAGACAAGTCTATTTTATTAAATAATATTATTATCTTCGTTTTGTAGTTGTACTCAATAACAACGATAATAATAACATATAATTAAATAGAGTTATCGAATAAATTAATTATTTTATATTTATTTGACAACTCAATTTTGTTATATTTCATTATTATCTTTTTTTATTAAGTATAACTACAAAACAAAGATAATAATAACATATAATAAACAGTGTTATCAAGTAAAATAAAAATTACATATTTATTAGACAACTCTAGATTAATAAATATTATTATTGATTTTAGACTTAATTGTCGTTTCGGTCCCTCTATTTTAGCTGAATCGCGAAAGTAATCCCTCTATTTTGTTTCTCCCCAATTTTGGTACCTCAAAAACAGAATTTTTGTCCAAAATTTGATGAAATTTCATTTTTTAAAGTTGTACTACAACATTAATGATCATATATTTTAGGTCCAATTGTTGCAAATGAGATCTTGAGGCATGGTGTGACTTAAATAAATGCAAAAAAAATGAAATTTCATCAAGTTTTGAAATAAAATTCTGTTTGAGGGACCAAAACTGGGGAGACTACTTTCGCGATTCAGCTAAAATAGGGGGACTAAAACTGCAATTAAGCCTTAATTTTATTTTGTAATTGTACTTAATAACGAAGATAGTAATAACATATAATAAAATAGAGTTGTCAAATAAATATTAAATTAATTATAACATATTTATATGACAACTCAATTTTGTTATATGTTATTGTTTTCTTTGTTATTAATTACAACTACAAAAAGAAGATAATAATAACATTTAATAAAACAGTGTTGGCAATGTTACTTTATTTCAAAACTCTATTTTATTAAATGTTATTATTATCTTCGTTTTATTATTGTACTTAATAACGAAAATTGTAATAACATATAACACAATTGAAATATTAAACAAATATGTAATTATTACTTTATTTGACAACTTTGTTTTATTATATGTTATTATTATCTTCGTCATGTAGTACAACTATATTATGAAGATAATAATAACATATAATAAAATAGTGTTGTCAAATAAAGTAATAATTACTTATTTATTAGACAACTCTATTTTATTAAATGTTATTATTATCTTCGTTATGTAGTAAAACAATAAAACGAAGATAATAATAACATTTAATAAAGAAGATCAGAATAACATATATTAAAATATTATTTTCAAATAAAGTAATAATTACTTATTTATTAGACAACTCTATTTTATTAAATATTATTATTATTTTCGTTATGTAGTCATATTTAATAACGAAGAAAATAATAATAACATATAATAAAATAGAGTTGTCAAATAATTAATTATTTCATATTTATTTGACAACTCAATTTTGTTATATTTTATTATTATCTTTATTATTAAGTATAACTACAAAACGAAGATAATAATAACATTTAATAAAGAAGATCAGAATAACATATATTAAAATATTATTTTCAAATAAAGTAATAATTAAATCTTTATTTGACAACTATATTTCATTATATGTTGTTATTATGATCGTTTTGTAGTAATATTTTGCAATGAAGGTAACCCTATATACTATAACCCGAACCTCAAACCCAAAACCATAAACCCTAAATCCTAAACCTTAAACCCTCAACCCTAAACCCTAAACACTAAACCCAAAATCCTGAACCTTAAACTCTAAACCATAATCCCTAAACCTGATTTCTTAAACCCTAAACACCATAACACACTAAACCCTAATAAAATAAAGATGTAATTATTACTTTATTTGTCATCTCTATTTTTTTTTATATGTTATTATTATTTATTTGTTATAAAGTAAAACTATAAAACGAAGATAATAATAACATAAATTAAATTAGAGTTGCCAAATAAAGTAATAATTACATATTTATTTGACAACTCTATTTTATTATATGTTACGGATTTTAGTCCGTTTTTGTCGGGTGGTACGAAAATCGTCCAAAAAGTCCAGATGAAAATGAGGAGCTGGAGAGACTTTTAGCATGCTTCTCCTAAACTTATAATTGTGTTTTGGGTTAGATTTCAAATACTAGCAATCGTCTTGTCAGAAAATACAAATTTTAGTCCATTTTTGTCAGGTGGTACGAAAATCGCCCGAAAAGTTCAGAAGAAATCGAGGACAAGAAGACCTTGTGTGTCGGGCTCGTCATCATATTTCAAACACTAACCGTCGTTTGAACCAAAAATACGAATTTTAGTCCATTTTTGTTGTGAAGTACGAAAATCGCCCGAGAAGTCCAAATGAAATCGAGACCTAGAGTCTCTATTAGAATTCTACTCCAAAATTAATAAATATGTTTTCTGTTCCGTGTCAGATTTCAAACACTAGCCATATTCTGGTCCAAAATTACAAATTTATGTCCATTTTTGTCGAGTTGTACGATAATCGCCCAAGAAGTCCAAATGAAGTCGAGGTTCGGAAGATTCTTATTGAATTCTTCTCCTACATTTAAGAGTGTTTCGGGTTCCGTGTCAAATTTCAAACACTAGACATCATCTGGTCCGAGTTTCGGATTAGATTTCACACACTAGCCATCATCTGGTTCATAAATATGGATTTCAAAATAATAATAAAATATAACAAAATTGAGTAATAAAATAAATATGTAATTATTACTTTATTTGACAACTTTACAACTCAATTTTGTTATATGTTATTATTATTTTTTATATTTAGTACAACTACAAAATGAAGATAATAATAACGTATAATAAAACAGAGTTGTCAAATAAATATGTAATTATTAATTTATTTGATAATTCTATTTTATTATATGTTATTATTATCTTCATTTTAAAGTTTGACTGCATAACGAAGATAGTAATATCATTTAATAAAATAGAGTTGTCAAATAAAGTAATAATTACATAGTTCTTTTACAAATCAATTTTGTTATATGTTATTATTATTTTTGTTATTTAGTACAACTACAAAATGAAGATAATAATAACGTATAATAAAACAGAGTTGTCAAATAAATATATAATTATTAATTTATTTGATAATTCTATTTTATTATATGTTATTATTATCTTCATTTTAAGGTTTGACTGCATAACGAAGATAGTAATATCATTTAATAAAATAGAGTTGTCAAATAAATAAGTAATTATTACTTTCTTTGACAACTCTATTTTATTATATGTTATTATTATCTTTGTTATGAAGTAATACTATAAAACGAAGATAATAATAACTTATAATAAATTAGAGTTGTCAAATAAAGTAATAATGATATATTTATTTGACAACTTTATTTTATAAAATGATATTACTATCTTCGTTATGCAGTCAAACTTTAAAATGAAGATAATAATAACATATAATAAAATAGAGTTATCCAATAAATTAATAATTTCATATTTATTTGACAACTCTGTTTTCTTATACGTTATTATTATCTTCGTTTTGTAGTTGTACTAAATAACAAAAATAATAATAACATATAACCAAATTGAGTTGTAAAATTAATATGTAATTATTACTTTTTTTGACAACTCTATTCTATCATATGTTACTATTATCTTCTTTATGTAGTAAAATTATAAAACAAACATAATAATAACATTTAATAAAATAGAGTTGTTAAAAAATGTAATAATTAAAAAGCTTTCTTCTACTAAATTTATAAGTGTGTTTCGGATGGTATGAAAATTGCCTGAAAAGTCTAGGTGAAATCGTGGATTTTCGTACCACCCAATTTCGGTCTATTTTTTACGGGTGGTACGAAATTCACTAGAAAAGTCCCAATGAAATCAAGGACTAATATATTTTATTATATCTTATTATTATCTTCGTTTTATAGTTTTACTTCATAAAGAAGATAATAATAACATATAACAAAACTGAGTTGTAAAATAAATAAGTAATTATTATTTTATTTGACAACTCTATTTTATTATATGTTATTATTATCTTTGTTATAAAATAAAACCATAAAACGAAGATAATAATAACATTAAATAAAATAGAGTTGTAAAATAATGTAATACTTAAATATTGATTTGAAACCACTATTTTATTATATATTATTATTATTATTTTCGTTATTTAGTACAATTACAAAACGAAAATAATAAAAATATATAAGAAAATTGAGTTGTCAAACAAAAATGTAATTTTTACTTTATTTGACAACTCTATTTTGTTATATGTTATTATTATCTTAGTTATGACGTAGAACTATAAAATGGTGATAATAATAACATAGAACAAAATTGAGTTGTTAAATAAACAAATAATTACACATTTATTTGAATACTCTATTTTATTATATGTTATTATCATCTTCGTTATGAACTAAAACTATAAAACAAAGATAATAAAAATATATAACAAAATAGAGTTGTAAAATTAATATGTAATTATTATTTTATTTGACAACTCTATTTTATTATATGTTATTATTATCTTCGTTATGTAGTAAAACAATAAAACAAACATAATAATAACATTTAATAAAATAGAGTTGTCAAATAATGTAATAATTAAAAAGTATTCTTCTCATAAATTTATAATTGTGTTTTGGATCATATTTTGAACATTAGCCATCATTTGGTCTAAAATATGAATTTCGTCCCATTTTTGTTGGGTGGTACAAAAATTGCATGAAAAGTCTAGATGAAATCGGTGATTTTCGTACCACCCATTTTCGGTCCATTTTTGTTGGGTGGTACGAAAATCGCTTGAAAAGTCCAGATGAATCGATGACTGAAAGACTTTTATAGCATTATTCTCTAAAATCAATAACTATGTTTAAGGTTCCGCGCCAAATTTCAAACACTAGCCATCGTCTGGTGCGAAAATACAGATGTTGGTCTATTTTTGTAGAGGGGTCCGAAAGTCGCTCGAAAAGTCCAAATGAAATCGAGGACCAGCAGACCATTACAGCATTCTTCCCCAGAATTTATAAATTTATCTCAGGTTCAACGCCAAATTTCAAACACTAGCCATTGTCTAGTCCGAAAATACAGATGTTGGTCCATTATCGTCGATGGGTACGAAAGTCGCCCGAAAAGTCCCAATGAAATCGAGGACCGGGAGACCATTATAGAATTATTGTTCTAAATATATAGCTGTGTTTCGGGTTCC
>NC_021162.2:10973367-10984623 GCF_000331145.2 Cicer arietinum
GTGTTGTTCAAAAATACGGATTTCGGTCATTTTATTCGGGTGGTACGAAAATCTCCCAAAAAGTCTAGATGAAATCGAGAACCGGGAGACCATTATAGCATTCTTCACCAAAATTTATAACTGTGTTTCGGGTTCCGCATCGGATATCAAACACTAGCCATCGTCTTGTAAGAAAATACGGATTTCGGTCCATTTTTGTTTGGTGGTACAAAAATTGCCCGAACAGTCTAGATGAAATCGAGGATGAGAAGACCCTTGTTACATTCTTCTCCTAAATTTATAACTCTGTATCGGGTTCTTTGTCAGATTTCAAACACTAACAATCGTTTGGTCTGAAACTACAGAATTGGTCCATTTTTGTTGGGTGGTTCAAAAATCGCCCAAAACGTCCAGATGAAATCGAGGCTCGAGAGACCCTTGTAGCATTCTTCTCCAAAATTTATAATTGTGTTTCAAACACTAGCCATCGTCTGGTCTGAAAATATTGATTTTGGTCCTTTTTGTCGTGGTACGAAAATCTCCCGAAAAGTTCATATGAAATCGAGGACCAGAACACTCAAATTATAGCATTCTTCTACTGAATTTATAACTGTGTTTCGAGTTCCGTGTATGATTTCAAACATTGGCCATCGTCTGGTCCGAAAATACAGAGTTTGATCCATGGGTACGAAAATCGCCTGAAAAGTCCAGATCAAATCGGGGACCAAAGGACCCTTATAAATTCTTCTTCTAAATTTATAATTGTGTTTCGGGTTCCGCTTCAGATTTCAAACATTAGCCATCGTCTTGTTCGAAAATACGGATTTCGTTCCATTTTAGTCGGGTGGTACGCAAATCGCCCGAAAAGTCCATATGAAATCGAGGACCAGGAGACCATTATAGCATTCTTCTCCAAAATTTATAATTGTGTTTTAGGTTCTGCACCAGATTTTAAACATCTCCCTAAAAATACGATTTTCGGTCTATTTTTGTCTGGTGGTACAAAAATCTCCCGAAAAAGACCAAAAGAAATCGAGAACCAAGAGATCGACAAAAATCTCCCGAAATTCTTCTCCAAAATTTATAATTGTGTTTCAGGTTCTGCATCAGAATTCAAACACTAGCCATCGTTTTGTATGAAAATACGGATTTTGGTAGATTTTTGTTGGGTGATACAAAAATCGCCCGAAAAGTCTAGATAAAATCGAGGACCAGAAGACCCTTATAGCATTCTACTCCTAAATTTATAATTGTGTTTCGGGTTCTGCGTCTTATATATCAAACACTAACCATCGTTTGGTTCGAAACTACGAACTTTGGTCCATTTTTGTTGTGTGGTATGAAAATTGCCGAAAAAGGCCAGCTGAAATCGAGTACCAAGAGACCCTTATAGCATTCTTATCAAAAATTTATAACTGTGATTTGGGTTCTGTGCCAGATCTCAAACACTAGCCATCGTCTAGTCTGAAAATACTGATTTTGGCCCTTTTTTGTGGAGGGGTATGAAAATCGTCCGAAAAGTCCATATGAATTCGAGGACCAAGAGTTCCTTATATCATTCTTCTTCTAAATTTATAATTTTCTTTTGGGTTCCGCGTCAGATTTAAAACACTAGCCAACGTCTTGTTTGAAAATATTGATTTCGGTCCATTATAGTTGGGTGTCACAAAAATCGCTCGAAAAGTCCCGATGAAATCGAGGACTGAGAGACCCTTATAACATTCTTCTCTAAAATTTATAACTATGTTTCAGGTTACGCACCAGATTTCAAACACTAGCCATGGTCTGGTCTGAAAATTCAGATGTTGGTCCATTTTTGTCGAGGGGTACGAAAATCGTCCGAAAAGTCCAATTGAAATCTAGGACCATGACCATTATAGCATTCTTCCCCAAAATTTATAACTTTGTTTCGGGTTCCGCGCCAGATTTCAAACACTAGCCATCGTCTTGTACGAAATACACTAAAAAGTATAGATGAAATCGAGGACCATGAGACTGTTATAGCATTCTTCTACTAAATTTATAAATGTGACTCAAGTTCCGCGTCAGATTTCAAACACTATCCATTGCTTGTTCGAAAATACGAATTTGGGTCTTTTTTTTTCATGTGTACAAGAGACCCTTATTGCTTTCTTCTCCAAAATTTATAAATGCGTTTCGGGTTTCGTGTCAGATTTCAAACACTAGCCATTGTCTTGTCCAAAAATACAAATTTCGGTCCATTATGGGCGGGTGGTACGAAAATCACTCGAAAATTCTAGATGAAATCGAGGACCGGGAGACCCTTATATCATTCTTCTCCAAAATTTATAACTATGTTTCAGGTTCTGCGTCAAATTTTAAACACTAGCCCTCGTCTGGTTTGGAAATACTGATTTCGATCCATTTTTGTCGGGTGGTATGAAAATCGCTCGAAAACTCCAGATCAAATCGACGACCAAGAGACCCCTATAGCATTTTTTTCCAAAATTTATAACTCTGTTTCGGGTTCCGCCGCCAATTCCCAACACTAGCTATCGTTTGGTCCGAAAATACAAATTTTGGTCCACTTTTGTCGAGGGGAACAAAAATTGCCCACAAAGTCTAGATGAAATCGAAGAGAAGAAGATTCTTGTAGCATTCTTCTCCTAAATTTATAACTAAGTTTGGGGTTCTCCGTCAGATTTCAAACACTAGCTATCGTTTGGTCCGAAAAATCGAATTTTTGTCCATATTTGTCGAGTGGTACAAAAATCGCCTAAAAAGTCCAGATGAAATCGAAGACCGGGAGACCCTTATAGCATTCTTCTCCAAAATTTATAAATGTGTTTCGGATTCCGCGTCAAATTTCAAACACAAGCCCTAGTCTGGTCTGGAAATACAGATTTCTTTTCATTTTTGTTAGGTGGTACGAAAATTGCCCGAAAAGTCCACATGAAATCAAGGACCAGAAGACTCTTATAGCATTCTTCTCCTAAATATACAAATGTATATCGGGTTCCGCGTCAGATTTCAAACACTAGCCATCGTCTTGTTCGAAATTACAGAATTCGGTCCATTTTTGTCGAGGTGTACATAAATCGCCCGAAAAGTCTAGATGAAATCGAGGATCGGGTGACCCTTATAGCATTTTTCTCCTAAATTTAGAACTGAGTCTCGGGTTCCACCTCAGATTTCAAACACTAGCAATTATCTTGTTCAAAATTATGAATTTCGGTCAATTTTTTGTCGGGTGGAACGAAAACAACACAAAAATTCCAAAATAATCGAGGAACGGGTAACCCTGATAGCATTCTTCTCCAAAATTTATTACTGATTTTTAGGTTCAGCGCCAGATTTTAAAAACTTGCCATCGTCTGGTCCGAAAATATAGATTTCGGTCCTTTTTTGTGGAGGGGTAAGAAAATCGCGTGGAAAGTCCAGATGAAATCGAGGACCGATAGACCCTTATAGCATTGTTCTCCTAAATTTATAATTGTGTTCCGATTTTCGTGTCGGATTTCAAACACTAGCCATTGTTTTGTTCAAAAATATGAATTTCGGTCCATTTTAGTCGGTTGGTACAAAAATCACCCTAAAATACAAGATGAAATGGAGGACCGGGAGTCCCTTATAGCATTCTTCTTCTAAATATAAAAAAGTGTTTCGGATTCCGGGTCAGATTTCAAACACTAGCCATCGATTTGTCCGAAAATATAGATTTCAATCCTTTTTAGTCTAGTGGTATGAAAATCGCCCAAAAAGTCCAGATGAAATCGAGGACCGGGAAACGCTTATAGCATTCTTCTTCTAAATTTGTAATTATGTTTCGGGTTCCGCATCAGTTTTCAAACACTAGACATCATTTTGTTCAAAAACACGGATATCGGTACATTTTAGTCGGGTGGTACCAAAATCGCCGGAAAAGTCCAGATGAAATCGAGGACCAGGAGACTCTTTTAGCATTTTTCTCCTAATTTTATAAATGTGTTTCGGGTACCTCGTCAGATTTCAACCAGTTGCCATCGTCTATTCCAAAAAGACAAATTTTTGCCCATTTTTGTCGAATGGCACCATACTCGCCCGAAAAGTCCAGATGAAATCGAGGACCGAGTGTCCCTTATATCATTCTTCTTCTAAATTTATAACTGTGTTTCAGTTTCCCCGTCAGATTTCAATCAATAGCCATCGTCTTGTTCGAAATGTCCAGATGAAATCGAGGACCAGGAGACTCTTATAGCATTCTTCTCATAAGTTTATAACTGCGTTTCGGGTTCCGCGTCAGTTTTCAAACACTACCCATCGTCTTGTTCAAAAATACGGACCGACAGACCCATATAGCATTCTTCTTCAAAATTTATAACTATTTCGGTTTCTGCATCAGATTTCAAACAATAGCCATCATCATGTTGGAAAATACAAATATCGGAACTTGCCATCGTCTGGTCCGAAAATATAGATTTCGGTCCTTTTTTGTGGAGGGGTAAGAAAATCGCGTGGAAAGTCCAGATGAAATCGAGGACCGATAGACCCTTATAGCATTGTTCTCCTAAATTTATAATTGTGTTCCGATTTTCGTGTCGGATTTCAAACACTAGCCATTGTTTTGTTCAAAAATATGAATTTCGGTCCATTTTAGTCGGTTGGTACAAAAATCACCCTAAAATACAAGATGAAATGGAGGACCGGGAGTCCCTTATAGCATTCTTCTTCTAAATATAAAAAAGTGTTTCGGATTCCGGGTCAGATTTCAAACACTAGCCATCGATTTGTCCGAAAATATAGATTTCAATCCTTTTTAGTCTAGTGGTATGAAAATCGCCCAAAAAGTCCAGATGAAATCGAGGACCGGGAAACGCTTATAGCATTCTTCTTCTAAATTTGTAATTATGTTTCGGGTTCCGCATCAGTTTTCAAACACTAGACATCATTTTGTTCAAAAACACGGATATCGGTACATTTTAGTCGGGTGGTACCAAAATCGCCGGAAAAGTCCAGATGAAATCGAGGACCAGGAGACTCTTTTAGCATTTTTCTCCTAATTTTATAAATGTGTTTCGGGTACCTCGTCAGATTTCAACCAGTTGCCATCGTCTATTCCAAAAAGACAAATTTTTGCCCATTTTTGTCGAATGGCACCATACTCGCCCGAAAAGTCCAGATGAAATCGAGGACCGAGTGTCCCTTATATCATTCTTCTTCTAAATTTATAACTGTGTTTCAGTTTCCCCGTCAGATTTCAATCAATAGCCATCGTCTTGTTCGAAATGTCCAGATGAAATCGAGGACCAGGAGACTCTTATAGCATTCTTCTCATAAGTTTATAACTGCGTTTCGGGTTCCGCGTCAGTTTTCAAACACTACCCATCGTCTTGTTCAAAAATACGGACCGACAGACCCATATAGCATTCTTCTTCAAAATTTATAACTATTTCGGTTTCTGCATCAGATTTCAAACAATAGCCATCATCATGTTGGAAAATACAAATATCGGTCCATTTTAGTCGGGTTGTACGAAAGTTGCCCAAAATGTCTAGATATAATTGAGGACCAGGAGACTCTTGTAGCATTCTTCTCTTAAATTTTTAACTGTGTTTCATGTTCGGTGTCAGTTTTCAAACCCTATCCATCTTGTTCATAAAACAGATTTCGGTCCATTTTTGTCGGATGGTACGAAAATCGCCCGAAAAGTCAAGATGAAATCGAGGACCGAGAGACCCTTTTGACATTCTTCTCCTAAATATATACTAGTATTTCAGGTTCCGCGTCATATGTCAAACACTAGCCATCCTCTGGTTTGAAATTACAGATTTATGTCCATTTTTGTCGAGGGGTACGAAACTCTCCCAAAAAGATCAGATGAAATCAAGTACCGAGAGTCCCTTATAACATTCTTCTTCTAAATTTATAACAGTGTTTCATTTTCTGCGTCAGATTTCAAACCCTAGCCATCATCTTGTTCGAAAATATGGATTTCATCTGATGTCTAGATGAAATCGAGGACCAGGAGACTCTTATAGCATTTTTGTCCTAAATTTATAATTGTGTTTCGGTTTCCGCGTCAGATTTCAAACATCACCCATCGTCTTGTTCGAAAATACAAATTTCGATCCATTTTTGTCGGGTGGTACGAAAATCGCCAGAATAGTCCTGATGAAATCGAGGACTGGGAGACCTTTATAAAATTCTTCTCCTAAATATATAAAAGTGTTTCAGGTTCCACATCAGATTTCCAACACAAGCCATCGTCTGGTCCGAAAATACAGATTTTGATCAATTTTTTTAGAGGGATACGAAAATCGCCCGAAAAATCCAGATGAAATCGAGGACCGAGAGACCCTTATAGCATTCTTCTTCTAAATTTGTAACTGTGTTTCGGGTTCCGCATCAGATGTCAAACACTAGCCATCATTTTGTTCAAAAACACGAATATCGGTCTATTTTAGTCGGGTGGTACGAAAATCGCCCGAAATGTCCAGATGAAATCGAGGACCAAGAGACTCTTATAGAATTCTTCTCCTAAACTTATAAATGTGTTTCGGGTTTTGCATCTGATTTCAAACACTAGCCAACGTCTTGTTCGAAAATACGGATTTCGGTCCATTTTTCTCGTGTATTACGAAAATCGCAGAAAAGTCCAAATGAAATCGAGGACCGAAAGACCCTCATAGCATTCTTCTCCTAAATATATAACAGTTATTTGGGTTCCGCGTCAGATTTCATACACTAGCCATCATCTAGTCCAAAAATACAGATTTTGGTCTATTTTTGTCGAGGGTACCAAACTCGCTTGAAAAGTCCAGAAGAAATCGGGGACTGAGAATCCCTTATAATATTTTGCTTATAAATTTATAACTGTGTTTCGGTTTCCGCGTCAAATTTCATACAATAGCCATCATCTTGTTCGAAAATACGGATTTCGCTCAATTTTAGTCGGGTGGTAACCAAATCGCCCGATAACTCCAGATGAAATCGAGGTCCGAGAGAACCTGTTACCATTCTTCGCCTAAATATATAAGAGTGTTTTGGGTTCAGCGTCATATTTCAAACACTAGAAGATATCGAGGAACGACAAACCCTTATACCATTCTTCTTCTAAACCTAAAACTGTGTTTCAGGTTTCGCGTTAGATTTTAAACACTAGCCATCATCTTGTTCGATTTCAACAGGACTTTTTAGGCAATTTCCGTACCCCTCCACAAAAATTGACCAAAATCTGTAATTTCAGAAACACTGTTATATAATTAGGAGAAGAATACTATAAGGGTCTCCCGGTCCTCGATTTCATCAGGTATTTTCGGGTGATTTTCTTACCACCTAAGAATGCTATAAGAGTCTCTCGGTCCTGGATTTCATCTGGACTTTTCGGGCGAGTTTTGTACCCCTCGACAAAAATGGACCAAAATCTGTATTTTTGGACCAGACGATGGCTAGTGTTTGAAATCTGACCTAGAATTCCAAACACTTTTATAAATTTAGGAGAAGAATGCTATAAGGGTCTCTTGGTCCTCAATGTCATCTGGACTTTTCGAGCGATTTTTGTACCACCCGACTAATGGAACAAAATCTGTATTTTCGAACAAGACGAGGGCTAGTGTTTGAAACATGACGGGGAACCCGATTCACAGTTATAAATTTAGGAGAAGAATGTTATAAGAGTCTCCTAGTCCTCGATTTCATCTGGACATTTCAGGCAATTTTCGTACCACCCGACTAAAATAGACCAAAATCCGTAGTTTCAAACCAAACGATTGCAAGTGGTTGAAATATGACGAAGAACCTCAAACTCGGTTATAAATTTAGGAGAAGAATGCTATAAGAGTCTCTTGGTCCTCGATTTCATCTGGACATTTCGGGCAATTTTCGTACTACCATACTAAAATGGACCGAAATCCGTATTTTCGAACAAGACAATGGCTAGTGTTTAAAATCTGACGATGTACCTGAAACACAATTATAAATGTAGGAGAAGGATTCAATAAGGGTCTCCAGGTCCTCGATTTCATCTGTTTTTTTCGAACAATTTTCGTACCACCTGACAAAAATAGACAGAAAATCGTATTTTCGGACCAGACAATGGCTAGTGTTTGAAATCCAGTGCGGAACCCGAAACACATTTATAAATTTTGGAGAAGAATGCTATAAGGGTCTCCCGATCCTCAAATTTATCTGGACTTTTCGGGCGATTTTCATACCCCTCTACAAAAATGGACCAAAATCTATATTTTCGGACCAGACTATGGGTAGTGTTTGAAATCTGGCGCAGAACCCGAAACACTATTTTAAATTTGTGAGAGGAATGCTACAAAGGGTCTCCTGGTCCTCGATTTCATCTGGACTTTTCAGGCGATTTTCTAGCCACCCGACTAAAATGGACCGAAAATCGTATTTTCGAACAAGACGATGGCTAGTATTTGAAATCTGACGCGGAACCCGGAACACAGTTATAAACTTTGGATAAGAATGTTATAATGGTCTCCCACTCCTTGTTTTCATCTAGACTTTTCAGGCGATTTTCGTGCCACCTAACAAAAATGGATCAAAATTTGTATTTTTGGTTCACACGATGGCTAGTGTTTGAAATATGACGCCGAGCCCAAAACAAAGTTACAAATTTAAAAGAAAAATGCTATAAGGGTCTTCCGGTCCTCGATTTCATCTGGACTTTTACGGCGATTTTCGTACCACCTAAAAAAAAGTGGACCTAAATCCGTATATGGAACAAGACGATGACTAGTGTTTTAAATCTGTCGTGGAACCTGAAACACAATTATAAATATAGGAAAAGGATGCTATAAGGTTCTCTCGGTCAATTTTTGGAATCCGTATTTTTGGACCTGGCGATGGCTAGTGTTTGAAATCTGATGCGAAACTTGAAACATTGTTTTAAATTTTCGAAGCACTCGACAAAAATGGACCGAAATCCATATTTTCAGACCAGACGATGGCTGGTGTTTAAATTTTGACACGAAACACAATTATAAATTTAGGAGAACAATCCAATTAGGGTAACGAGATCCTCAATTTAATTCAAACCTTTCGGGCGATTTTTGTACCAAATGACAAAAATGGTCCAAAATCCATATTTTCAGACTAGAAGATGGCTAGTGTTTGAAATCTGACGTGGAACCCGAGACATAGTTATAAATTTAGGAGAAGAATGCTATATGGTTCTCTCAGTCTTCAATTTCATTTTGACTTTTCGTGTGATTTTCATACTACCCGACAAAAATGGATTGAAATCCGTATTTTCGGATGAGACGATGGCTAGTATCTGAAATTTGACGTGGAACCCGAAACAAAGATATAAATGTCAGAGACTCCTGGTCCTCTATTTCATCTGGACATTTCAGGCGATTTTCGTACCACCCGACTAAAATGGACCGAAATTTGTATTTTCGAACAAGACGATGGCTAGTGTTTGAAATTTGACGCGGAAACCGAAATACAGTCATAAATTTAGAAGAAGAATGCTATAAATGTCTCTCGGTCAACGATTTCCTCTGGACTTTTTGGGTGATAAACATATCCCTTGACAAAAATTGACCAAAATCTGTATTTTCGGACTAGACACTTACTAGTGTTTGAAATCTGATGCGGAATCCAAAACATTGTTATATATTAAGGGGAAGAATGATATAAGGGTCGCTCAGTCCTCCATTTCATCTGGATTTTTCGGGCTACTTTCGTCCCACACGACAAAAATGGACCGAAATCCGTATTTTGGAACAAGACGATGTCTAGTGTTTGAAATCTAACGCATAACGCGAAACTTTTATATATTTACGAGAATAATTCTGTAAGGGTCTCTTGGTCCTCGATTTCATCTGGACTTTTTGGGAGATTTTCATACTACCAAACAAAAATGGACCGATACACGTATTTTCCAAAAAGATAATGGCTAGTGATTGAAATCTGATGTGGAACCCGAAACACATTTATAAATTTAGAAGAAGAATGCTATAAGGGTCTCTCGGTCCTTGATATCATCCATATTCTCTGACCAGACGAATGCTATAAGTGTCTCTCGGTTGTCGATATCATCTGGAGTTTTCATGTGATATTCGTACCCCTTGAAAATAATAGACCGAAATCCGTGTTTTCGAACCTAGTGATGGCTAGTGTTGGAATTCTGACACGGAACCCAAAACAATTATAAAATGGAATGAAATCCGTATTTTTGGAACAAACAATGGACATTGTTTGAAATCTGTACCGAACTCGAAACACAATTATAAATTTAGTTGAAGAATGTCGTAGGGGTCTCCCGGTCCTCGATTCATCTCGACTTTTCAAGCGATTTTCATACCACCTGACAAAAATGGAATGAAATCCATTTTTTTGAACAAGACGATGGCTAATGTTTGAAATCTTATCCAAAACTCGAAACCCAAAACACAATTTAAAATTTACGACCAGAATGATATAAGGGTCCCCCAGTCCTCGATTTCATTTAGACTTTTCGGCCGATTTTTCTACCACCCAAAAAAATGGACCGAATTCCGTATTTTCGTACTAGACGGTGGCTAGTATTTGAAATCTGACCCGAAATACAATTAAAAATTTAGGAGAAGAATGCTAAAAGGGTCTCCTGATCCCCGATTTCATATGGACTTTTCTGGCGGTTTTCGTTCCACCTAACAAAAATAGAACAAAATCGATATTTATGAACCAGACGATGGCTAGTGTTTGAAATCTAATACGAAACTCGAAACCCGAAACACAATTTTAAATTTAGGTGAAGAATGCTATAAGGGTCTCACAGTCCTCGATATCATCTAGACTTTTCGGGTGAAAATCGTACCACCCGACAAAAATTGACCAAAATTCTTATTTTTGTTCAAGATGATGGCTAGGGTTTGAAATCTAATACGAAACTCGAAACCCGAAACACAATTTTAAATTTAGGTGAAGAATGCTATAAGGGTCTCACAGTCCTCGATATCATCTAGACTTTTCGGGTGAAAATCGTACCACCCGACAAAAATTGACCAAAATTCTTATTTTTGTTCAAGATGATGGCTAGGGTTTGAAATCTTATTGGTAGGGTTTGAAAATCATACCAAACAACAAAAATAGACCGAAAATTGTATTTTCGGACTTGACGGTGGCTACTGTTTGAAATCTGACACGGAACCCGAAACACAGTCTTAAATGTAGGAGAAGAATTTTATAAGATACTTCCAAACCTCGATTTCATTTGGACTTCTTGGGCGACTATCATACCACTCGACAAAAAACTGTAATTTTGTACTTCATAACAAAAATGGACTGAAATTTATATTTTTAGTTCAAACGATGGCTAGTGTTTGAAATATG
>NC_021162.2:10984824-11003995 GCF_000331145.2 Cicer arietinum
TCGTACCACCTAACAAAAATGGACTAAAATTTGTATTTTCTGACAAGACGACGGCTAGTGTTTGAAATTTAACCTGAAACACAATTATAAATTTAGGAGAAGCATGCTAAAAGTCTCTCCCGCTCCTCATTTTCATCAGGACTTTTTGGGCGATTTTCGTACTACCCGACAAAAATAGACTAAAATCTTTAACATATAATAAAATAGAGTTGGCAAATAAATATGTAATTATTACTTTATTTGACAACTCTAATTTAATTTATGTTATTATTATCTTCGTTTTATAGTTTTACTATATAACAAATATATAATAATAACATATAAAAAAAATAGAGATGTCAAATAAAGTAATAATTACATCTTTATTTTATTAGGGTTTAGTGTGTTAGGGTGTTTAGGGTTTAAGAAATCACGTTTAGGGATTAAGGTTTTGAGTTTAAGGTTCAAGATTTTGGGTTCAGTGTTTAGGATTTAAGGTATAGGATTTAAGGTTTAAGGTTTTAGGTTCGAGGTTTGGGTTATAGTATATAGGGTTATCTTCATTGCAAAATATTACTACAAAACGATCATAATAATAACATATAATGAAATATAGTTGTCAAATAAAGATATAATTATTACTTTATTTGAAAATAATATTTTAATATATGTTATTCTGATCTTTTTTATTAAATGTTATTATTATATAATAATAAAATATAACAAAATTGAGTTGTCAAATAAATATGTCAAAATTAATTTATTTGACAACTCTATTTTATTATATATTATTATTATCTCCGTTTTATAATTATACTTAATAATATAGATAATAATATAATATAATAAAATTGAGATGTCAAATAAATATGAAATAATTAATTATTTGAAAACACTATTTTATTATATGTTATTATTATCTTTGTGATTAATTACAACTACAAAACGAAGATAATAATAATATTTAATAAAAAAGAGTTGTCTAATAAATAAGTAATTATTACTTTATTTGACAACACTATTTTATTATATGTTATTATTATCTTCGTTTTATTGTTTTACTACGTAACGAAGATAATAATAAAATATAATAAAATTGAGTTTATCAAATAAATATGTACTTATTAATTTATTTGACAACTCTACTTTATTTTATGTTATTATTATTTTTGTTATATAGTTGTAATTCATAACGAAGACAATACTAAAATATAATTAAATAGGGTTGTGAAATAAAGTAATAATTACATATTAAGTTGACAACTCTTTTTTATTATATCTTATTACTATCTTCGTTATATGTTAAAATAGAATTATCAAATAAATTAATAGTTACATATTTATTTGACTACTCTATTTTATTATATGTCATTATTATCTTCGTTTTATAGTTTTACTTTATAACGAAGATAATAATAACATATAGAAACATTGAGTTGTAAAATAAATAAGTAATTATTATTTTATTCGACAACTATATTTTATTATATGTTATTATTATCTTTATTATGAAATAAAACTATAAAACAAAGATAATAATAACATTAAATAAAATAGGGTAGTCAAATAATGTAATACTTAAATATTTTTTTGACAACATCATTTTAATATATATTATTATTATCTTCGTTTTGTATTTAATTTACAACTTGATTTTGTTATATGTTATTATTATTTTCGTTATTTAGTACAGTTATAACACAAAAATAATAAAAACATATAAGAAAATTGAGTTGCAAATAAAAATGTAATTATTACTTCGTTATATGTTATTATTAACTTCGTTATAACTTATTTGTTTGACAACTCTATTTTATTATATATTATTATTATATTAGTTATGACGTAGAACTATAAAACGATGATAATAATAACATAGAACAAAATTGAGTTGTCAAATAAACAAATAAATACATATTTATTTGACAACTCTATTTTATTATATGTTATTATCATCTTCATTATGAAAAAAAACTATAAAACAAAGATAATAACAATATTTTTAAGAATAGAGTTGTCAAATAAATAAGTAATTATTACTTGATTAGACAACTCTATTTTATTATATGTTTCTATTATCTTCCTTATAAAGTACAACAACATGACAAATATAATAGTATCATATAATAACATATTTATATAAAGTAATAATTACATATTTATATGACAACTCTTTTTTATTATATGTTATTAGTATCTTTGTTTTGTAGTGGTACTAAATAACGAAAAGAATAATAACAGATAACAAAAATGAGTTGTAAAAGAAATATGTAATTATTACTTTATTTGACAACTCTATTTTATTAAATGATATTACTATCTTTGTTATGCAGTCAACCTTTAAAATGAACATAATAATAACTTTTAACAAAATATAATTATCAAATAAATTAATAAATATATATTTATTAATTTATTTGATAATTATATTTTGTTAAAAGTTATTATTATGTTCATTTTAAAGGTTGACTGCATAACAAAGATAGTAATATCATTTAATAAAATAGAGTTGTCAAATAAAGTAATAATTACATATTAATTTCACAACTCAATTTTGTTATATGTTATTATTATCTTCGTTTTGTAGTTGTACTAAATAACGAAAATAATAATAACATATAATAAAATAGAGTTGTCAAATAATTTAATAATTCAAAAGCATTATTCTCCTAAATTTATAATTGTGATTCGGGTCATATTTTGAACATTAGCCTTCATTTGGTCTAAAAATACGAATTTCGTTCTATTTTTGTCGAGTGGTACGAAAATTTCCTGAAAAATCTAGATGAAATCGGGGACTTTCGTACCACCCGATTTCGGTCCATTTTTGTCGGGTGGTGCAAAAATTGCATGAAAAGTCCAGATGAAATCGAGGATTGAGAGACTCTTATAACATTATTCTCTAAAATTTATAACCATGTTTCAGGTTCCGCGCCAGATTTCATTCACTAGCCATCGTTTGGTCCAAAAATACAGATGTTGGACCTTTTTTGTCAAAGGGTACGCAAGTCGCTCGAAAAGTCCAAATGAAATCAAGGACCGGGAGACCATTATAGCACTCTTCCCCATAATTTATAACTTTGTTACGGGTTCCGCGCCAGATTTCAAACACTAGGCATCGTCTAGTCCAAAAATACAGATGTTGGTTTATTACCGTCGATGGTTACGAAAGTCGCCCGAAAAGTCCAAATGAAATCGGGTTCTGTGTTAGATTTGAAACACTAGCCATCGTCTTGTTCGAAAATATGGATTTCGATCCATTTTAGTCGGGTGGTACGAAAATCGCCCGAAAAGTCCAGATGAATTCGAGGACTGGGAGACCATTATAGCATTCTTCACCAAAATTTATAATTGTGTTTTGGGTTCCGCGCCAGATTTCCAACACTAGCCATTGTCTGGTCTGAAAATACGATTTTCAGTCTATTTTTGTTGGGTGGTACAAAAATTGCTCGGAAAGACCTGATGAAATCGAGGACCAGGATACCCTTATAGCATTCTTCTCCAAAATTTATAATTGTGTTTCGGGATTCGCATCAGATTTCCAATATTAGCCATCGTCTTGTTTGAAAATATTGATTTCGGTCTATTATAGTCGGGTGGTACAAAAATCGCTCGAAAAGTCCCGATGAAATCGAGGACCGATAGACCCTTATAACATTCTTCTATAAAATTTATAACTATGTTCGAGGTTACGCGCCAGATTTCAAACACTAGCCATGGTCTGGTCGTAAAATTCATATGTTGGTCCATTTTTGTCGGGTGGTACGAAAATTGCCCGAAAAGTCTAGATGAAATCGAGGACCAGGAGATCCTTATACCATTCTTCTCCAAAATTTATAGCCGTGTTTCGGGTTCCGTGCCAGATTTCAGACACTAGCCATCGTCTGCTCTGAAAATATTAATTTCGGTCCATTTTTGTCGAGTGTTACGAAAATCGCCCGAAAAATCCATATGAAATCGAGGACCAGAAGACTCTTATTATAACCGTGTTTAGGGTTCCGGGTCCGATTTCAAACATTGGCCATCGTCTGGTCCGAAAATACAGAATTTGGTCCATTATCATCGATGGGTACGAAAATCGCCTGAAAAGTCCAGATGAAATCGGGGACCAAATGACCTTTATAAATTCTTCTTCTAAATTTATAACTTTGTTTCGGGTTCCACCTTATATTTCAAACACTAGCCATCGTCTTGTTCAAAAATACGGATTTCGGTCTATTTTAGTCGGTTGGTACGAAAATCACCCGAAAAGTCCATATGAAATCGCAGGCCGGGAGACCATTATAGCATTCTTCAAAATTTAAAACTGTGTTTCAGGTTTCGCGCCCTATTTCAAGCATTAGCTATCGTGTGATCTGAAAATACGATTTTCAGTCCAGTTTTGTCGAGTGGTACGAAAATCGCCGGAAAAAGACCAGATGAAATCGAGGAACAGGAGACCCTTATAGTATTCTTCTCCAAAATTTATAATTGTGTTTCAGGTTCCGCATCAGAATTCAAACACTAGCCATCGTCTTGTTTGAAAATACGGATTTCGGTAGATTTTTGTCGGGTGATACAAAAATTGGACGAAAAGTCTAGATGAAATCGAGGACCACAAGACCCTTATAGCAATCTTCTTCTAAACTTATAATTGTGTTTCGGGTTCTGGGTTTTATATTTCAAACTCTAACCATCGTTTTGTCTGAAACTACCGACTTTGGTCCATTTTTGTCGGGTGGTACGAAAATTGCCCAAAAAGTCCATATGAGCTAGAGTACCGGGAGACTCTTATAGCATGCTTCTCCAAAATTTATAACTGTGTACGAAAACGTCCCAAAAAGTCCAGATGAAATCCAGGACCGAGAGTCCCTTATATCATTCTTCTTCTAATTTTATAATTTTCTTTTGGGTTCCATGTCAGATTTCAAATACTAGCCATCGTCTTGTTTGAAAATATGGATTTTGTACCATTTTAGTCGGGCGGTATGATAATCGCTCGAAAAGTCCCGATGAAATTGAGGACCGAGAGACTCTTATAGCATTCTTCTCCTCGAGGGGTACGAAAATCGCACGAAAAGTCCTGATGAAATTGACGACCGAGAGACCCTTATAGCATTCTTCTTCTAAATTTATCACTGTATTTTGGGTTCCTTGTCAAATTTCCATCCATTTTAGTCTAGCGGTATGAAAATACAGATTTCAATCCATTTTAGTCTAGCGGTATGAAAATCTCCCGAAAAGTCCAGATGAAATCGAGGACTGTGAGACCCTTATAGCATTCTTCTCCAAAATTTATAATTGTGTTTCAGGATCCGCGTCAAATTTCAAACACTAGCCCTCGTCTGGTCCGGAAATACTAATTTCGGTCCATTTTTGTCGGGTGGTATGAAAATCGCCCAAAAAGTCAAGATCAAATCAAGGACCGGGAGACCCTTGTAGCATTCTTCTCCAAAATTTATAACTTTGTTTCGAGTTCCGTGTCAAATTTCAAACACTAGCCCTTATATGTTCCGGATATACTAATTTTCGTCCATTTTTGTCGAATGGTATGAAAGTCGCCCGAAAAGTCCAGATGAAATCGAGGACCGGGAAACCCTTATGGTATTCTTCTACAAAATGTATCACTGTGTTTCGGGATTCGCGGGAGATTTCAAACACTAGCTATCGCTTGGTCCGAGAATACAGATTTTAGTCCATTTTTGTCGAGGGGTACGAAAATCGCTCGAAACGTCCAGATGAAGTCGAGGGGAAGAAGATTCTTGTAGCATTCTTCTCGTAAATTTATAACTGAGTTTCGGGTTCTGCGTTAGATTTCAAATACTAACCCTCGTCATGTCCAAAAATACGAATTTCGGTCTATTTTTGTTGGGTGATACTAAAATCGCCCACAAAGATCAGATGAAATCGAGGAACGGGAGACCCTTATAGCATTCTTCTCCTAAATTTATAACTCAGTTTCGGGTTCCACCTCATATTTCAAACACTAGCAATTGTCTTCTTCGAAAATACGGATTTCAGTCCATTTTTGTCGGGTGGTATGATAATCGCCCGAAAATCCTAGATGAAATCGAGGACCGGGAGACCCTTATAGCATTCTTCTCTAAAATTTATTTCTGGTTTTTATCTTCCAGGCCAGATTTACAACACTTGCCATCGTCTAGTCTGAAAATATAGATTTCGGTCCTTTTTTGTCAAGGGGTAAGAAAATCGCCTGAAAATTCTAGATGAAATTGAGGATCGAGAGACCCTTATAGCATTCTTCTCCTAAATTTATAACTGCGTTCCGAGTTCCGTGTCGGATTACAAACACTAGCCATTGTTTTGTTCAAAAATACGAATTTCGGTCCATTTTAGTTGGGTGGTACGAAAATCACCCGAAAAAACCAGATGAAATCGACGACCAAGAGACCCTTATATAATTCTTCTCCTAAATATATAAGAATGTTTCAGATTCCGTGTCAGATTTCAAAACCCAACCATCGTCTGGTATTAAAATATAGATTTTGGTACATTATTGTCGAGGGGTTCGAAAATTGTCCAAAAAGTCCAGATATAATTGACGGCCGAGAGACCCTTATAGCATTCTCCTTCTAAATTTATAACTGTATTTCAGGTTCCATGTCAAATTACAAACACTAGCCATCGTCTGGTCCGAAAATACGGATTTCAATCCATTTTAGTCTAGTGGTATGAAAATCACCCGAAAAGTCAAGATGAAATCGAGGACCTGGAGACCCTTATAGCATTCTTCTCCGAAATTTATTACTATGTTTCAGTTTCCGCATCAAATTTCAGACACTAGCCCTCGTCTGGCACAGAAATACTGATTTCGGTCCATTTTTGTCGGGTGGTATGAAAATCGCTAGAAAATTCCAGATGAAATCGAGGACCGAGAGACCCTTATAGCATTCTTCTATAAAATTTATAACTGTGTTTCGGGTTCCGTGTAAAATTCCAAACACTGGCCCTCGTCTGTTCAGGAAATACTGATTTCGGTCCATTTTTGTCGGGTGGTATGAAAATCGCCCGAAACGTCCAGATGAAATCAAGCACGGGGAAACCCCTATAGCATTTTTCTTCAAAATTTATAACTCTGTTTCGCGTTCCGCGACATATTTCAAACACTAGCTATCGTCTGAACTGAAAATACAGATTTTGGTCCATTTTTGTCAAGGGGAACAAAAATTGCCCGCAAAGTCCAGATGAAAACGAGGAGAAGAAGATTCTTGTAGACATCTTCTCCTAAATTTATAACTAAGTTTGGGGTTCTGCGTCAGATTTCAAACACTAGCCATCGTTTGGTCCGAAAATACGAATTTCGGGCCATATTTGTCGGGTGGTACGAAAATCTCCTAAAAATTCCATATGAAATCGAGGATCGAGAGACCCTTATAGCATTCTTCTCGAGAATTTATAAATGTCTTTTGGGTTCCGCGTCAATTTTCAAACACTAACCCTCGTCTGGTCCGAAAATACAGATTTTTGTTAATTTTTGTTAGGTGGTACGAAAATTGCCTGAAGAGTCCAAATGAAATCGAGGACCGAGAGACCCTTATAGCATTCTTCTCCTAAATTTATAACTGTGTTCCGAGTTCCGTGTCGGATTTCAAACACTAGCCATTGTTTTGTTCAAAAATACGAATTTCGGTCCATTTTAATCGGGCGGTACGAAAAACACCCGAATATACAAGATGAAATCGAGGACCAGGAGTCCCTTATAGCATTCTTCTCCTAAATATATAATAGTGTTTCGGATTCCAGGTCAGATTTCAAACACTAGCCATCTTCTGGTCCGAAATTATAGATTTCAATCCATTTTAGTCTAGTGGTATGAAAATCGCCCGAAAAGTCCAGATGAAACCGATGACCGAGAGACCTTTATAGAATTCTTCTCCTAAATTTATAAATGTGTTTTAGATTCCTTATAATACCACTAGTTTTGATACAAAAGTCCTGATAATATGTTCACAACATTAGATTTTAAACACTAGCCATTGTCTTGTTCGATAATACAGATTTCTTTCCATTTTTGTCGGGTGGTACGAAAATCACCCAAAAAGTCTAGATGAAATCGAGTACCAGGAAACCCTTATAGCATTCATCTCCTTAATTTATAACAGTATTTCAAGTTTTGCGTCAAATTTCAAACACAAGCCCTCTTCTGGTCCGGAAATACAGATTTCGGTTCATTTTTGTTGGGTGTTACGAAAATCGATCCAAAAGTCCAAATGAAATCGAGGATCGGGAAACCCTTATAGAATTCTTCTCCTTAATATATAACCGTGTTCAGGTTCCGCGTAAGATTTCAAACACTAGCCATCGGCTGGTCCGAAAATACATATTTTGATCAATTTTTGTTGAGGGGTACGAAACTCGCCACAAAAGTCCAGATGAAATCCAGGACCAAGAGACCCTTATAGAATTCTTCTTATAAATCTAAAATTATGTTTCGGGTTCCGCGTCAGATTTCAAACACTAGCCATCGTCTAGTTCGAAAATGTGGATTTTAGTCCAATTTAGTCGGGTGGTACGAAAATCGCCCGAAATGTCCATATGAAATCGAGGACCAAGAGACTCTTATAGCATTCTTCTCCTAAATTTATAACTGTTTTTCGGGTTCCGCGTCAGATTTCAAAAACTATTCGTCGTCTTGTTTGAAAATTTGGATTTCGGTCCATTTTTGTCGTGTGGTATGAAAATCGCCCTCGTTTGGTCAGAAAATACATATATTGAAACATTTTTGTCGAGGCGTACAACAATTGCCCGAAAAGTCCAGATGAAATTGAGGACCGAGCGACCTTTATATCATTCTTCTCCTTAATATATAACAATGTTTCAAGTTATGCGTCAGATTCAAACACTAGCAATCGTCTGGTCCAAAAATACAGATTTCTATTCATTTTTGTTAGGTGGTACGAAAACCACCCAAAAAGTCCAGATGAAATCGAGGACCAGAAGAATCCGATAGCATTCTTATCCTAAATTTATAAATGTATATCGGAATCCGCGTCAGATTTCAAACAAATTACAGATTTCGGTCCATTTTTGTTCGTGGTGTACGTAAATCTCCCGAAAAGTCCAGCTGAAATCGACGACCGGGTGACCCTTATAGCATTTTTCTCCTAAATATATAACAAAGTTTCTCATTTCGGGTCAGATTTCAAAAACTAGCCATCCTCTGGTCTGAAAATACAGATTTTGGTCCATTTTTTTCGAGGGGTACGAAAATTGCACGAAAACTCCAGATGAAATCCAGGACCGAGAGACCCTTATAACATTGTTCATCTAAATTTATAATTGTGTATAGAGTTCTGCGTTGGAATACAAACACAAGCCTTCGTCTTGTTCCAAGATACGGATTTCGGTCCATTTTAGTCGGGTGGTACGAAAATCGCTCGAAAAGTCCAGATGAAATCGAGGACCTGGAGAACCTTAAAGCATTCTTCTCTTAAATATATAACAGTGTTTCGGGTTCTGCGTTAGATATCAAACACTACCCATCGTCTATTCCGAAAATACAAATTTCGGTCCATTTTTGTCGGGTGGTACGAAAATCGCCCGAAAATCCCAGATGAAATCGAGGACCGGTAGACCCTTATAGCATTCTTCTCCTAAATTTAATACTGGTTTTTAGGTTCAGCGACAGATTTCAAACACTTGCCATCGTCTTGTCTGAAAATATAGATTTCGATCCTTTTTTGTCGAGGGGTAAGAAAATCGCTTGGAAAGTCCAAATGAAATCGAGGACTGAGAGACCCTTATAGCATTCTTCTCCTATATTTATAATTGTGTTCTGAGTTCTGTGTCGGATTTCAAACACTAGAGATTGTTTTGTTTAAAAATACGAATTTCGGTCCATTTTAGTCGGGTGGTATGAAAATCACCCGAAAATACAAGATGAAATCGAGAACCAGGAGTCCCTTATAGCATTCTTCTCCTAAATAAATAACAGTGTTTCGAATTCCGGGTCAGATTTCAAACACTAGCCATTGTCTGGTCCGAAAGTATAGATTTCAATCCATTTTAGTCTAGTGGTATGAAAATCGCTCGAAAAGTCCAGATGAAATCGATGACCGGGAGACCCTTATAGAATTCTTCTCATAAATTTATAAATGTGTTTCAGATTCCTTATAATACCACTAGTTTTGAAACAAAAGTCCTCATAATATCTTCACAACGTCAGATTTCAAACACTAGCCAATGTCTTGTTCGAAAATACAAATTTCTTTCCATTTTTGTAGGGTGGTACGAAAATCGCCCAAAAAGTCCAGATGAAATTGAGGACCAGGAAACCCTTATAGCATTCTTCTCCTAAATTTATAACAATATTTCAGGTTCTGCGTCACATTTCAAACACAAGCCCTCATCTGGTCCTAAAATACAGATTTTGATCAATTTTTGTCGATGGGTGCGATACACGCACGAAAAGTCTAGATGAAATTGAGGACCGAGAAACTCTTATAGCATTCTTCTTCTAAATTTAAAATTTTGTTTCGGGTTCCGCGTCAGCTTTTAAACACTAGCCATCGTCTAGTTCGAAAATATGGATTTCAGTCCAATTTAGTCGGGTGGTACGAAAATCGCCCGAAATGTCCAGATGCAATCTAGCACCAAGAAACTCTTATAGCATTCTTCTCCTAAATTTCTAACTATGTTTCGTGTTCCGCGCCTGATTTCAAACACTATCCATCGTCTTGTTTGAAAATTTGGATTTCGGTCCATTATTGTCGTGTGGTTCAAAAATCGCCCTAAACGTCCAATTGAAATAGAGGACCAGAAGACCGTTATAGCATTCTTCTCCTAAATAAATAACAGTGTTTCGGGTTTCCTATCAGATTTCAACACTAGCCATCGTCTTGTTAGAAAATACAGATATTGAAACATTTTTGTCGAGGCGTACAAAAATCGCCCGAAAAGTCCAGATGAAATCGAGGACCGAGCGACCCTTATATCATTCTTCTCCTTAATATATAACAGTGTTTCGGGTAAATAACAGTGTTTCGGGTTTCCTATCAGATTTCAACACTAGCCATCGTCTTGTTAGAAAATACAGATATTGAAACATTTTTGTCGAGGCGTACAAAAATCGCCCGAAAAGTCCAGATGAAATCGAGGACCGAGCGACCCTTATATCATTCTTCTCCTTAATATATAACAGTGTTTCGGTTTTGCATCAGATTTAAAACACTAGCAATCGTGTGGTTTGAAATACAGATTTTAGTCATTTTTTGTCGAGGGGTATGAAAATTGCCCAAAAAGTCCAGATGAAATCAAGGACCGAGAGACTCTTATAGCATTCTTCTTCTAAATTTATAATTGTGTTTCGGTTTCCGTGTCCGATTGCAAACATTAGCCATCGTCTGGTTTGAAAATACAGATTTTGGTACATTTTTGTCGAGGGTACGAAACTCACCCGAAAAGTTCAGATGAAATCGATGACCGAGGGTCCCTTATAACATTCTTCTTCTAAATTTTTAATTGTGTTTCGATTTCTGCATCAAATTTCAAACACTAGCCATCATCTTAGTTGAAAATACGATTTTCGATCCATTTTAGTTGGGTGGTACAAAAATCACTCAAAATGTCCAGATGAAATCGAGGACCATGAGACTCTTATAGCAATCTTCTCCTAAATTTATAACTGTGTTTCAGGTTCCGCTACATATTTCAAACACTATCGATCGTCTTGTTCAAAAATACGGATTTCAGTCCTATTTTGTCGGGTGATACGAAAATAACCCGAATAGTCGAGATGAAATCGAGGACCGGGAGACCATTATAGAATTCTACTCTTAAATATATAACAGTGTTTCGGGTTCCGCATCAGATTTGAAACACTAGCCATCATATGGTCCGAAAATACAAATTTTGGTCCATTTGTGTAGAGGTATACGGAAACCTCCCGAAAAGTCCTGATGAAATCGAGGACCGAGAGACCCTTAAAGCATTCTTCTTCTAAAATTGTAACTATGTTTCGGGTTCCGCATGAGTTTTCAAACACTAGCCATCATTTTGTTCAAAAACATGGATACTGCGTCAAATTTCAACCACTTGCCATCGTCTAGTCCAAAAAGACAAATTTTTTTCCCATTTTTGTCGAATATTACGAAACTCTCGCGAAAAATCCAGATGAAATCGAGGACCGAGAGTCCCTTAGAGCATTCTTCTTCTAAATTTATAACTGTGTTTTGGTTTCCGCGTCAGATTTCTAAAATAGCCATCATCTTGTTCAAAAATACTAGTTTCGGTCCATTTTAGTCGGGCGGTACGAAAATAGCTCGAAATGTCCAGATGAAATCGAGGACCTGGAGACTCTTATAGCATTCCTCTCATCAATTTATAAATGTGTTTCGGGTTCCATGTCAGTTTTCAAACACTACCCATCTTCTTGTTCGAAAAACGTATTTGGGTCCATTTTTGTCGGATGGTACGACAATCGCCCGAAAAGTCCAGATGAAATCGAGGACCGAGAGACCCTTTTGGCATTCTTCTCCTAAATATATACTAATGTTTAAGGTTTCGCATCGTATTTCAAACACTAGCCATCGTCTGGTTTATAAATACAGATTTTGGTCCATTTTTGTCGAGGGGTACGAAACTCGCCTGAAAAGTTTGGATGAAATCAAGGACCGAGAGTCCCTTATAGCATTCTTCTTCTAAATTTATAACTGTGTTTCGGTTTCCGCGTTAGATTTCAAACCCTTGCCATAATTTTGTTCAAAAATATGGATTTCGATCCATTTTAATCAGGTGGTTAAAAATCGCATGCAATGTCCATATGAAATCGAGGACTAGGAGACTCTTATAGCATTTTTCACCCAAATTTATAACTGTTTTACGGGTTCCGCGTCAGACTTCAAACACTATCCATCGTCTTGTTGAAAATACAGAGTTCGGTCCATTTTTGTCGGGTGGTACAAAAATAGCCCAAATAGTCGTAATGAAATCGAGGACCGGGAGACCCTTATAGAATTCTTGTCCTAAATATATAAAAGTGTTTCAGGTTCTGCATCAGATATCCAACACAAGCCATCGTTTGGTCCAAAAATACAGATTTTGATCCGTTTTTGTAAAGGGATATAAAAATCGCCTGAAAAGTCCAAATGAAATCGAGGACTGAGAGACCCTCATATCATTTTTCTTCTAAATTTGTAACTGTGTTTCGGGTTCCGCGTCAGATGTCAAACACTAGCCATCATTTTGTTCAAAAACACGGATATCGGTCCATTTTAGTCGGGTGGTACAAAAATCGCCTGAGATGTCCAGATGAAATCGAGGACCAAGAGACTCTTATAGCATTCTTCTCCTAAATTTATATATGTGTTTAGGGTTTCGCGTCAGATTTCAAACACTAGCCATCGTCTTGTTCGAAAATACAGATTTCAGTCCGTTTTTGTCGTGTATTACGAAAATCACCGAAAAGTCCAAATGAAATCGAGGACCGAGACACCCTCATAGCATTCTTCTCCTAAGCATATAACAGTTATTCGGCTTCCGCGTCAGATTTCTGTTAGGAATAATGGTCTTTGTTAGTTTAAAGATTTGAGAGTTATTAAACAAATTATCAAAGATCGGTAGCGGAATATATTCAGGAGCAATGATTAACACAATTGCAAATATTATCAATATATGAGAACAAAAACAATGCTTAATTCAGAATGTTAATCAAGACATAAAATCATTAATTCATACATTGAAGAATATGCATTTATGTAATATCAAAATAAAGAGTAGGGATAAGAAACAAGGGCACCAAGATTTATACTGGTTCAGCTATCATTTTGATAGCCTACATCCAGTCCTGAAATCCAACAAGATTTCAGCCTTTTCCAATAGAATGAATTGAGAACTTTTTACAGATTGTCCAGCTTCCACAAAGCCTATCTATCTAACTCACTCACTCTTGTTTCTATACCACCTAATCCTTGGAGTTAATCGCCTAACTCTCACAAGTCCTAGGTGAAGCTTCTTCTTGATGATCTCACACCAACAAAGATAACTACCAGTTTCCTTACTGGATTTCTAAACCTTCAAATACAAAAAATTGTCTTTTTCAATGAATTAAAGAATATCAAGACTTTGACTCAATCACTATAGTATCTCACACAAAAAGTATTTAGCCAATGGATATTTTGTGTGTTGTAAAACTTTTCTCTCAAAGTGTTTATCAAAGGTATTCAAAGGTTGTCAAAAAGTTTTCCAAAAGTTGTTCTCAAAAGTTGTGAAAGTTATTTTCAAAAGTGATTGGATCTGCTTATATATATTCAGAAAAACATCAGGATAATCGATTGCTCAATCGATTTTATAATGTTTTAAAGCTAGCTAAACCGATTGCCCAATCGACTTTCGCATGTCTTGTTTTTCTTGAATCTTGAACATATAAGCATGAATCGATTTGCCAATCGATTCTTTTAATACATAAATCAGAACTAATACTATGATTATATCAGAATCGATTGAGTAATCGATTATAGGTGTTTTGTTCAAACAACGAGATCAAAACAATCGATTGCTCGGTCGACTTCATAATCACAATCATAATCGATTTGGCAATGAGCTGAATCCTTTCTGTAACTTAAACATTAGCTTCAATCGATTCGTCAATCGATTGCGCTGACTACAGTGACTCAGACTTTTACATCAATCAATTTGCCAATCGATTGTGCTGATCAAAGTGACTCAGACATAAACGTCAATCGATTTGCCAATCGATTGTGCTTGTTACAGTACCTCATCTATTTGTTCAAAATCAATGTGCCAATCGATTTATTCAAAGTGGTTCTGATAAATGATTAACTGCAATCGATTGCCTAATCGATTGCCACAAACTTGGAGTTTAAGAAATCTAATTCAATTGATGTCCCAATCTATTTGTTGCATCACAAAACTCATTCCGGATTTAAAAACTTTGTCACAATCGATTTGTCGATCGATTGATTCAATAAATGGTTGTTTCTGTGATTTGCAAAATAGATTACTCAATTGATGTCCCAATCGATTATCCAATTGATTGGATTAAGCCCAGAACTCAGTTTTCACTAAAAACCTTTAACTAATCGATTGCCCAATCGATTCATGTAGTGAAAACTCTTGTTCTGAGTCAGACAATCAATTTATCAATTGATTCATCAATTGACTTATTAGTTGATTGATTTATATTCATTTGCAAAGACTTAAGTATGAGACCATAGTGATTAGTCTACTAAACTAACAACTATGACACCTAATTACACTACACATATTTGCATCTTTCTTAAGCATATCCTCCAACTTTGGTTGATTCCTTGAGTTGCAAGCTTTTGTTCCAAGTGTATGGTGTCTGCTTGTTTGCCTGAAATGTTTCTCAATTCAAATCATTAGATAAATCAAATATTTATATGTACTGTATGTTTGGGAATTAAATCAAAAACATGATCAGGGAAGCTGATGACTTACAAACTCCCCCTTTTTGATTTAATGACAAACACACAGTTTAACCTTGAGATTATTTTAAAATCTCCCCCTGAGTTTTGGAATGTATGATACATTTCAAAAAAAATGAGCACAACATGTTATCAAAGTACAAACAGGGTACGTTATTATGTATCAGAATGCAATGTATCAGATATCACAAGTTAGTATTCAAACAGGGCAATATCACATTAGAGCTAATATCATATCAGCAATATCATATCAGGACATTATGATATCAAAGCATATCAAATCATATATCAGAGCATTACATTACATTTATATCAGAGCAAAATTGATACCAAATCATGTAATATCACACAAGTTAAACCAATCTCCCCCTTTTGTCATTTAATACAAAAAGAAATTACAAGAGAGAGTTGGGTGGGTTTGCATCTTCTGTTGCTTGTCTTCCAATATCAACAATGTCTTCAAAAGACATTTTGAGACCCAAGTGCTCTTGGATTGCAGCGACATCTTAAACTACAGAGTTCAAAGTTGCTTGGAGCTTTTGCAGAGAGGCCTCCACCTTTGCATTGTGGGCAGCCTGTGGTGCTATCAACTCCAACAGCTTAGCCATAATCTCAGATGGTGCTTCAGCAGGCTCAGTCGGTTCCGCACTTGGTTGTGGTTGTTCAGTAGTAGGCGGAGCTCTAGTCCATATGCCATTGATGCGTCTCAGTTGCATTTGGTTAACTATGGATTCACCAAATGTGAGGGTGGTTTTGATACAAAAAGAAATTACAAGAGAGAGTTGGGTGGGTTTGCATCTTCTGTTGCTTGTCTTCCAATATCAACAATGTCTTCAAAAGACATTTTGAGACCCAAGTGCTCTTGGATTGCAGCGACATCTTAAACTACAGAGTTCAAAGTTGCTTGGAGCTTTTGCAGAGAGGCCTCCACCTTTGCATTGTGGGCAGCCTGTGGTGCTATCAACTCCAACAGCTTAGCCATAATCTCAGATGGTGCTTCAGCAGGCTCAGTCGGTTCCGCACTTGGTTGTGGTTGTTCAGTAGTAGGCGGAGCTCTAGTCCATATGCCATTGATGCGTCTCAGTTGCATTTGGTTAACTATGGATTCACCAAATGTGAGGGTGGTTTTGATAGATTCTTCATTGGCCAGAGACACCTTGAAATGCCTCAGAATCTTCGTAACCAGTTGGGGATAGGGGAGCAGGTGCTTGCCTTATGCTGATTCGATCATATTCAGCAGCACGATCCAAGCCCAACTCATCCTGAGCTCTTTGTACAGTCCCCATAGCAGGATGATATCCAACCGCTGTACAACTGCGTGATTGCTGGTGCGAGGTACTAACATACGTGTTAGCACGTACAAAAGCATGTGGTGATGAACCTTCATTTGACCTGTTGGAAGGGATACCTTCTCAACAAATCCTTCGATCATCAGTTCCTGTGTGGCCGCATGCCTGTCCACTGATGATTCCCATCCTTCATCATCAGAGGCATCTTCTGCTCTTCCATCAATGGTTTGACCATAGAATGGTAAACCAGTCAGCTTAGAGAATTCGTCAAACGTCATTGAAATTCTCTTGCCCTTGACTTCAGCAGTGAACCCAGTTTTGGTTATCTTGAAAGTGGAGTAAAAAGCTCTAATTAACTTTGGGTAAATTTCCAGTGAGCAAGAAAGGAAATCTACCAATCCGTGAAATCTCAAATGGTTTTGGAAGGTAAAACCATTTGAATCAAAGTATGTGAAATCCAAAGTCCTTGCTTCTTGGATTTTTTTTTTCAAGAAGGAAGAAGGCAGAGAAGTATCTTCAACCTGTTTATCTTTAGAAGGCAGAACCTTCTTTGGTTGAGGGGAAGTCTTCTTCTTCTTCTGGGTAGCTCCCTTCATAGCATCACCCATAAGTTTTTCCGTTGGAGGAGCTTTCTTCTTTTTACTTGGTTCCTGAGAAGTAGCAACAGCCTTTCGCTTATCCTTAGCCAATACCTTGTGAGTAGGTATGGAAACTCTTTTGGCTGGAGGAGAGGGAGGTGGAGGTGAAGGTGTTCTACCACTTGAAGTAGAAGATGAATCTAGTGAAATTGATTTGGATGAAGATGATGGACGCTTGCAGTTTGTTTGACGCGTGCCATTGTAGTTTGTAGAAGGAAGATTGTTGAGATGATTGACTGAGAAGGATTGAGAAGCAGCAGAGATTGAGTATTGGTGAGAAAACTGAGAGCAGAAGGTGAAAATGGGTTGAGAAATCGATTTAGGGTTTATATAGAACTGTTTAGAATCGATTTCCCAATCGATTGTTTTTCACTTATGGGTTTACCAAATCGATTGCCCAATCGATTAGGTTACCGTTGTTTGAAAAGTATCTGTTACACCTACTCCCAACGGCTATAATTTTTCTCAACGGACATCTTGTAAATCGATTTCCCAATCGATTTCGTAATTGATCCTTCTTTACTAAATCGATGTCCAAATCGATTTCCTCTTAAATTCAGAAAACTTCAAATCTCAACATCGATTTCCAAATCGATTCACATAAGTGCAGGGCCAAAACAAAGTTGATCCAATCGATTTCCCAATCGATGCTCAGGTTTGATGTTTGAAAACTTCTCAAATCTATAATCGATTTCCCAATCGATTGAGTTAATCCAATCTTCAGCAATCTGACCTCTGAGATGTGATAAATCGATTATGAAATCGATTCCATTGTTTGTGACATAGAGAAATAAAACACTAAGTACCACAAATTCGATTATACAATCGATTATCGTGTTTCCAATTTGACAATTTGAAACATTGTGCATCATAAATCGATTATACAATCAATTTTGTAATGCAGTTTTCCTATCTGGCCACAGGATAATCGATGTAGCAATCGATTTTGTCATATGGATCAGATTTCATTGAGATCTATAATACCAAGTTTCATTCTTATAAAGAAGAAACTGTCCTTGGGCAAGGCCTTGGTGAAAATATCAGCCAACTAATCAGTTGTATTGACATATTCAAGCTTGATCTTACCCTGTTGATATTGATCTCTAATGAAGTGATGCCTAATCTCTATATGCTTAGTTCTAGAATGCATGACATGGTTCTTAGTGATATTAATAGAACTAGTATTATCACACATGATAGGCATTGTACCTAGATCAACACCAAAATCAGAGAGGTGTTGTTGCATCCAAAGAATCTGTGCACAACAGCTACCAACAGCTACATACTCAGCTTCAGCAGTTGACAGTGCAACACTGTTTTGTTTCTTGCTATGCCAAGAAACAAGAGAGTTCCCTAGTAGTTGGCAAGTACCAGATGTACTCTTTCTTTCCAATTTGCATCCAGCAAAATCATAATCAAAATAACCAACTAGAGTGCAAGTAGATCCCTTAGGATACCACAAACCTAGATTTTTGGTTCCTATAAGATATCTAAAAATCCATTTGACTGCACTTAGGTGGGATTCCTTTGGATTGGCTTGGTATCTAGCACACATGCACACACTAAACATAATGTCTGGTCTACTAGCTGTAAGGTATAGTAAGGATCCTATCATGCCTCTAAACACAGTCACTTCTACAGTTTTTCCTTTCTCATCTCTATCTAAATGGCAAGCTTGACTCATAGGTGTATCAATGGATTTAAACTTATCAAAACCAAACTTCTTTAAAAGATCATTACAGTATTTGGTTTGACTTAGGAAAATGCCATTCTTGCTTTGCTTAATTTGAAATCCCAAGAAGTAAGTTAATTCTCCCATCATGGACATTTCAAATTTTCCTTTCATAGTATTTTCAAATTC
>NC_021162.2:11004384-11034236 GCF_000331145.2 Cicer arietinum
ATTTTGTTTCTAAAGACCCACCTAGTTCCTATGATATGTTTATCTTCTGGTTTTGGAACTAGTATCCACACTTTGTTTCTCTCAAACTGGTTGAGTTCTTCTTGCATGGCAACTATCCAGTCATGGTCCATAAGAGCTTCCTTTATGTTTTTGGGTTCTATTTGAGATACAAAGGCTGTGAAGTTACAGAATTCTCTGAGGGATTTTCTAGTGGAAACTCCTTTTGAAATCTCTCCAATAATGTTGTCTATGGGATGGTTTTTGATAAACTTCCATTCCTTAGGTAAATCACCTTCCCTAATAGGTTCTACACAATCAAGGTTGGTTGGAGGTACAGGTTCATTAGGTTCTATTGGTTCAGATTCTACAATATCATCCAAAGAATCATCAACTATAGGAGGAGTGTAGTTCAAGTTTTCAGCAAACATTTCATCAAACTTTACATGAACAGATTCCTCTATAGTTTTGGTTCTTTTATTGTAGATTCTATAGGCCTTACTAGACTGGGAATAACCTAGAAAGATACCCTCATCTGCCTTAGGATCAAACTTACCTAGATGTTCTTTGCCATTTTTTAAAACAAAGCACTTGCATCCAAAGACCCTAAAGTAAGAGATGTTTGGTTTTCTACCCTTGTGTAACTCATAGGGAGTTTTTTAAGTATTGGCCTAATAAGAACTCTATTCACTACATGTCTGCCTTAGGAAGATTTGAGTCTTTAAGCATAGTTCTAGCTAGTTCCTTTAAAGACCTATTCTTCCTTTCTACTACTCCATTTTGTTGTGGAGTTCTAGGGGCTGAGTATATATGGTGAATTCCATTCTGTTCACAGTAAGAATTAAAGGAATCATTCTGGAATTCTCCACCATGATCACTCTTGATGGATATAATTTTCTGGTTCTTCTCATTTTGAACTAAATTTGCAAATCTTTTGAAAATAGAGAAGGCCTCACTCTTGTGAGTCAGAAAAAATGTCCATGTATACCTAGAGTAATCATCTACCAACACATAACCATATAAGTTTCCTCCAAAACTTCTAACCTGAGATGGACCAAACAGATCCATATGTACCAACTGTAAGACCCTATTGGTTTGAACTAAGTCTATAGGGGGGAAAGAAGACTTAACTAGTTTACACTTCTCACAGGAGTCACACAACCTATCCTTAGAGAATTTTCTATTTGGGAGTCCTAGTACTAACTGCTTACTAACTAGTTTGTTCAAGTGGTCCATATGATTATGAGCCACTCTCTTATGCCATAACCAGTTCTCATCAGCATTAGATAATAAGCAACAGATATCATTTGCAGGTAAGGAATCAAAATCTATCATGTAAATGTTGTTAACTCTTTTACCTGCCATTTTCATGCCTTTAACTTCCCTATGCTCAAATGTACAAGACAGAGAAGTAAAGTCTACCTGAAATCCTTTGTCACACAGCTGACTAATACTTAGTAAATTGTGTTTCAAATCTTCGACGAATAAAACGTCTTTGATAACAACAGTTGATTTGCTTCCTATATCTCCAATGCCTAGGATCTTCCCTTTGTTATTGTCACCATATTTGACAAATCCACCATCTTTTAAGTTCAGAGACAAGAATTTTGACTTGTCTCCAGTCATATGCTTGGAACATCCACTATCTAGGTACAATGAATGAGTCCTGGATGTCAAGCATATCTGCAAAAAATGATTCAAGTTTTGGTTTTAGGTACCCAATTCAAATTGGGTCCTGGAGGGTTAGTTTCAAATACTTGAGTCTATTGGTCCTCGATTTCATCTGGACTTTTCGAGAGATTTTCGTATCACCCTTCTAAAATGGATCTAAATACGTATTTTTGGACTAGACGACGGCTAGTGTTTGAAATCCGTCACGGAACTCGGTACACATATATAAATTTAGGAGAAGAATGCTATAAGGGTATCTCGGTCCTCGATTTCATCTGGACTTTTCGGCAACTTTCGTACTACTCGACAAAAATGGACTAAAATCTGTATTTTCAAACAAGACGATGGCTAGTGTTTGAAATCTGATGCTAAACCCGAAACACTGTTATATATTTAGGAGAAGAATTTTATATGGGTTTCCCGATCCTCAATTTCATATGGACTATTCGGGAAATTTTCGTACAACACGACAAAAATGGACCGAAATCCGTATTTTTGAACAAGACGATGGATAGTGTTTAAAATTTGACGCGGAACCCGAAACACAGTTATAAATTTAGGAGAAGATTACTATAAGAGTATCCTAGTCCTCGATTTCGTATGGACATTTTGGGTGAGTTTCGTACCCCTCGACAAAAATGGACCAAAATATGTATTTTCAAACTAGATGATGGTTAGTGTTTGAAATCTGACGCGGAACCTGAAACACTATTATATATTTAGTAGAAGAATATTAAAAGGGTCTCTCAGTCCTCGATTTCATCTTGACTATTCGGGCGATTTTCGTACCACCTGACAAAAATGGACCGAAATCCATTTTTTCGAACCAGACTATGGTTAGTTTTTTAAATCTGATGCGGAACCCGATATACTGTTATAAATTTAGGAGAATAATGAAATAAGGGATTCCTGGTCCTCAATTTCATTTGGACTTTTAGGGCGATTTTCGTACTACCCGATAAAAATGGAACGAAATATCTATTTTCGGAACAGACGATAGCTTGTATTAGAAATGTGACGCGGAACCCGAAGCACAGTTATATATTTAGAAGAAGTATGCAATAAGATTCTATTGGTCCGAGATTTCATCTGGACATTTCGGGAGATTTTCGTACCACCCGACTAAAATGGACCGATATCCGTATTTTCGAACAAGATGATGGCCAGTATTTAAAATCTGATGCGGAACTCGAAATACATTTATAAACTTAGGAGAAGAATGCAATAAGAGTCTCCTGGTCCTCGATTTCATTTGGAGATTTCGGGAGATTTTCGTACCACCCACTAAAATGGACCGATATGAGTATTTTCGAACAAGATGATGGCTAGTATTTAAAATCTGAGGCAGAACTCGAAACACAGTTATAAATTTAGAAGAAGAATGCTATAAGGGACTCTCAATCCTCGATTTCATTCGGACATTTCAGGCGATTTTCGTACCACCCGACTAAAATTGACCGAAATGTGTATTTTCGAACAAGACGATGGCTAGTATCTGACGCCGAAATCGAAATACAGTCGTAAATTTAGAAGAAGAATGCTATAAGGGTCACTCTGTCCTCCATTTCATCTAGACTTTTTGGGCGATTATCATACCCCTCGACAAAAATTGACCAACATCTGTATTTTCATACCAGACGATTCCTAGTTTTTGGAATCTGACGCGTAACCCGAAACACTGTTATATATAAAGCAGAAGAATGATATAAGGGTCACTCGGTCCTCGATTTCATCTGGACTTTTCGGCAATTTTCGGACCAGACGAGGGCTAGTGTTTGAAATTTGACGCAGAACCGAAAACACTATTATAAATTTAGGAGAAAAATGTTATAAGAGTCTTCTGGTCCACGATTTCATCTGCACATTTCGGGCAATTTTCGTGCCACCCGACTAAAATGGTCCGATATACATATTTTCGAACAAAATGATGGCTAGTGTTTGAAATCTGACGTAGAACCCGAAACACATTTATAAATTTAGAAGAAGAATGCTATAAGGGTATCTCGGTCCTCGATTTCATATGGACTTTTTGAGCGATTTTTGTACCGCTCGACAAAAATGGACCAATATATGTATTTTCTGACCAGACGATGGCTAGTGTTTGAAATCTGACGCGGATCCCGAAACCCTGTTATATATATTTTAACAAAATGATGGCTAGTGTTTGAAATCTGACGTAGAACCCGAAACACATTTATAAATTTAGAAGAAGAATGCTATAAGGGTATCTCGGTCCTCGATTTCATATGGACTTTTTGAGCGATTTTTGTACCGCTCGACAAAAATGGACCAATATATGTATTTTCTGACCAGACGATGGCTAGTGTTTGAAATCTGACGCGGATCCCGAAACCCTGTTATATATTTAGGAGAAGAATGTTATAAGGGTCTCCCGGTCCTTGGTTTCATCAGGACTTTTCGGGCGATTTTCGTACCACACGACAAAAATGGACTGAAATCCGAATTTTCAAACAAGACGATGGATAGTGTTTGAAATCTGACGCGGAACTTGAAACACAATTATTTTTTTAGGAGAAGAATGCTATAAGAGTCTCCTATGGACTTTTGGGGCAATTTTCATACCACCCGACAAAAATGGACCGAAATACGTATTTTCGAACAAGACAATGGATAATGTTTGAAATCTGACGTGGAACACGAAACACAATTATAAATTTAGGAGAAGAATGCTATAAGAGTCTCCTAGTCCTCGATTTCATCTGGACATTTCAGGCGATTTTCTTACCACCCGACTAAATTCGACCGAAATCCGTATTTTCGAACAAGACGATGGCTAGTTTTTGAAATGTGACGCGGAACCCGAAACACAGTTATAAATTTAGAAGATGAATGCTATAAGGTTCTCTCGGTCCTCGACTACATTTGGACTTTTCGGGCGAGTTTCGTACCCGTCGACAAAAATTGACCAAAATATGTGTTTTCGGACCAGACGATGGCTATTGTTTGAAATCTGACGAGGAACCCGAAACACGGTTATATATTAAAGAGAAGAATGCTATAAGGGTTCCCCGGTCCTCGATTTCATTTGGACTTTTGGATAGATTTTCGTAACTCACGATAAAAATGGATAGAAATCTGTATTTCCGGACCAGAAGATGGCAAGGGTTTGAAATTTGACGCGGAACCTGAAATACTGTTCTAAATTTAGGAGTAGAATGCTATAAGGGTTTCCCGATCCTCAATTTCGTCTGGACTTTTCGGGTGATTTTCGAACAAGACGATGGCAAGGGTTTGAAATCAGACGCTGTGAAGATATTATCAGGACTTTTGTATCAAAACTAGTGGTAATATATGGAATCTGAAACACATTTATAAATTTAGGAGAAGAATTCGATAAAGGTATTCCGGTCCTCGATTTCATCTGAACTTTTCGGGCGATTTTTATACCACTAGACTAAAATGGATACAAATCCGTATTTTCGGACCAAACAATGGCTTGTGTTTCAAATTTGACATGGAACCCGAATTACAATATTAAATTTAGAAGAAGAATGCTATAAGGGTCTCTCGGTCGTCGATTTCATTTGGACTTTTAGGGCGATTTTTGTACCCCTCGAAAAAAATTGACCAAAATCTATATTTTCGAACCACACGATGGCTAGTGTTTGAAATCTGACCCGGAATCCGAAACACTGTTATATATTATGGAGAAAAATGATATAAGGGTCTCCATGTCCTCCATTTCATCTGGTATTTCCGGGTGATTTTCGTACAACTCAACTAAAATGGACCGAAATCCATATTTAAAAAAAAAAATAATGGCTAGTGTTTGAAATCCGACACGGAACTCGGAACACAATTATAAATTTAGGAGAAGAATGCTATAAGAATCTCTCGATCCTCGATTTCATCTGGACTTTTCAGGCGATTTTCTTACCGCTCAACAAAAAGGACCGAAATCTATATTTTCGGACAAGACGATGGCAAGTGTTTGAAATCTGGCACGGAACCTAAAACCCAATAATAAATTTTGGAGAAGAATCCTATCAGTGTCTCTTGGTCCTCGATTTCATCTGGACTTTTCGGGTGATTTTCGTACCCCCCGATAAAAAATGGACCAAAATCCATATTTTCGAACAAGATGATTGCAAGTGTTTGAAATCTGATGCGGAACCCGAAACTCAGTTATAAATTTAGGAGAAGAATGCTATAAGAGTCTCTCGGTCCTCTATTTCATTTGGGATTTTTGGGCGATTTTCGTACCACCCGACAAAAATGCACTGAAATTCGTATTTTCGCACTAGTTGATGGTTAGTGTTTGAAATCTGGTGCAAAACATGAAACACATTTATAAATTTTGGAGAGGAATGCTATAAGGGTCTATCGGTCCTCGATATCATCTAGAGTTTTCGTACCACTAGACAAAAATGGAATAAATCTGTATTGTTGGACCACACTTTGGCTAGTGTTTGAAATCTAGCGCAGAACTCGAAACATAGTTATAAATTTTGGAGAAGAATGCTACAAGGGTCTCCCGGTCTTCGAATTCATCTTGACTTTTCGGGCAATTTTCATACGATCCAACTAAAATGGACTGAAATCTGTATTTTCGAAAAAGACTATGGCTAGTATTTGATATTCCGGGCGATTTAACTACCACCCGACCAAAATGGACCGAAATCGGTATTTTCGAACAAGACAATGGCTAGTGTTTGAAATGTGACGCGGAACCCGAAACACAGTTATAAATTTAGAAGATGAATGCTATAAGGTTCTCTCGGTCCTCGACTATATTTGGACTTTTCGGGCGAGTTTCGTACCCCTCGACAAAAAATGACCAAAATATGTGTTTTCAGACCAGACGATGGCTAGTGTTTGAAATCTGACGAGGAACCCGAAACACGGTTATATATTAAAGAGAAGAATGCTATAAGGGTTCCTCGGTCCTCGATTTCATTTGGACTTTTGGATAGATTTTTGTAACTCACGAGAAAAATGGACAGAAATTTTTATTTTCGGACCAGAAGATGGCAAGTGTTTGAAATTTGACGCGGAACCTGAAATACTGTTCTAAATTTAGGAGAAGAATCCTATAAGGGTTTCCCGATCCTCATTTTCATCTGGACTTTTCAGGTGATTTTCGAACAAGACGACGGCTAGGGTTTGAAATCAGACGCTGTGAAGATATTATCAGGACTATTGTATCAAAACTAGTGGTATTATATGGAATCTGAAACACATTTATAAATTTAGGAGACGAATTCGATAAAGGTCTTCCGGTCCTTGATTTCATCTGAACTTTTCGGGCGATTTTTATACCACTAGACTAAAATGGATAGAAATCCGTATTTTCGGACCCAACGATGGCTAGTGTTTCAAATTTGACATGGAACCCCAATTACAACATTAAATTTAGAAGAAGAATGCTATAAGGGTCTCTCGATCGTCGATTTCATTTGGACTTTTCGGGCGATTTTCGTACCCCTCGAAAAAAATGGACCAAATTCTATATTTTCGGACCAGACGATGGCTAGTGTTTGAAATCTAACCCGGAATCCAAAACACGATTATATTTTATGGAGAAAAATTATATAAGGGTCTCCATGTCCTCCATTTCATCTGGTATTTCCGGGTCATTTTCGTACCACTCAACTAAAATGGACCGAAATTCATATTTAAAAAAAAAATAATGGCTAGTGTTTGAAATCCGACACGGAACTCGGAACACAATTATAAATTTAGGAGAAAAATGCTATAAGAATCTCTCGATGCTCGATTTTATCTAGACTTTTCAGGCGATTTTCTTACCTCTCTACAAAAAGGACCGAAATCTATATTTTCGGACAAGACGATGGTACGTGTTTGAAATCTGGCACGGAACCTAAAACCCAATAATAAATTTTAGAGAAGAATCCTATCAGTGTCTCTCGGTCCTCGATTTCATCTGGACTTTTTGGGTGATTTTCAGACCACCCGATAAAAAATGGACCAAAATCCATATTTTCGAACAAGATGATTGCTAGTGTTTGAAATCTGATGCGGAACCCGAAAATCAGTTATACATTTAGGAGAAGAATGCTATAAGAGTCTCTCGGACCTCGATTTCATCTGGGATTTTCGGGCGATTTTCGTACCACCCGACAAAAATGCACTGAAATTCGTATTTTCGCACTAGTTGATGGCTAGTGTTTGAAATCTGGTGTGAAACATGAAACACATTTATAAATTCTGGAGAAGAATGCTATAAGGGTCTATCGGTCCTCGATATCATCTAGATTTTTCGTACCACTCGACAAAAATGGAATAAATCTGTATTGTTGGACCAAAGTTTGGCTAGTGTTTGAAATCTAGCACGGAACTCGGAACACAATTATAAATTTTGGAGAAGAATGCTACAAGGTTCTCCCGGTCTTCGATTTCATCTTGACTTTTCGGGAAATTTTCATACGATCCAACTAAAATGGACCGAAATCTGTATTTTCGAAAAAGACTATGGCTAGTATTTGATATTCTGGGCGATTTAACTACCACCCGACCAAAATGGACCGAAATCGGTATTTTCGAACAAGACAATGGCTAGTGTTTGAAATGTGACGCGGAACCCGAAGCACATTTATAAATTTAGAAGTTGAATGCTATAAGGTTCTTCCGGTCCTCGACTACATTTGGTCTTTTCGGGCGACTTTCGTACACCTCGACAAAAATGGACCAAAATTTGTATTTTCGGACCAGTCGATGACTAGTGTTTGATATCTGACGCGGAACCCGTAAAACTGTTATATATTTAGGAGAAGAATGCTTTAAGGTTCTCCAGGTCCTCGATTTCATCTGGACTTTTTAGGCATTTTTCTTACCACCCGATTAAAATGGGATGAAATCCGTATTTTCCAACAAGACGATGGCTTATGATTGTATTCTAACGGGGAACCCGATACACAATTATAAATTTAGATGAAGAATGATATAAGGGTCTCTCGGTCCTCGATTTCATCTGGACTTTTCGGGAAATTTTCGTACCCCTCGACAAAAATGGACCGAAATAAGTACTTTTATACCAGACGATGGCTAGATTTTGAAATCTGACCTGAAATGAGAAACATTGTTATATATTTAATAGAAGAATGTTATAAGGGTCACCCGATCCTCGATTTCATCTAGGCTTTTCGGGCGATTTTCTTACCACTCGATTTTCTTACCGTATTTTCGAAGAAGACGATGGCTAGTGTTTGAAATCTGAGGCGGAACCCGAAACACAATTACAAATTTAGAAGAAAAATGTTATAAGGGTCTGTTGGTCCTCGATTTATGCTGGACTTTTAGTGCGATTTTCGTACTACCCGACTAAAATGGACCGAAATTCCTATTTTTGAACAAAACGATGGCTAGTTTTTGAAATCTTACACGGAACCCGAAACACAGTTATAAATTTATAAGAAGAATCGTATCATGGTCTCCAAGTCCTCAATTTCATCTGGACTTTTTGGGCGATTTTCTTACCCCTCGAAAAAAATGGAACGAAATGTATTATTCGGACCAGATGATGGCTAGTGTTCGAAATATGATGTGGAATCCGAAGCACTGTTATAAATTTAAGAGAAGAATGTTGTAAGGGTCTCCTGGTCCTCGATTTCGTCTGGACTTTTTGTGGGATTTTCTTACCACCCGACCAAAATGGACCGAAATCCGTATTTTTGGACCAAACGATGGCTAGTGTTTGAAATATGACGCGGAACCCGAAGCACAATTATAAATTTTGGAGAAGAATGCTACTAGGGTTTCTCGGTCATCGATTTCATAGACAAAAAAGGACCGAAATTCGTATTTTCGAACAAGATTATGGCTAGTGTTTGAAATCTGACGCGACACCTGAGAAACAATTATAAATTTAGAAGAAGAATTCTATAAGGGTCTCCCTATCCTCGATTTCATCTGGACTTTTTGGGCGAATTTCGTACCACCCAACAAAAATGAACCGAAATTCATATTTTCAGACCAGACGATGGCCAGTGTTTAAAATCGAGTGTGGATTCCGAAAAACAGTAATAAATTTTTTAGAAGAAGGCTGTGAGGGTCTTCTAGTCCTCAATATCTTTCGGTATTTTTTTGGCGATTCTCGTACTACACGACTAAAATGGACCGAAATTTGTATCTTCGAACAAAACGATGGTTAGTAATTTAAATCTGTGATGGAACCTGAAACACAATTATAAATTTTGGAGAAGAATGCTACAAGGTTCTCCCGGTATTCGATTTCATCTTGACTTTTCGAGAAATTTTCATACGATCCAACTAAAATGGACCAAAATGTGTATTTTCGAAAATGACTATGGCTAGTATTTGATATTCTTGGCGATTTAACTACCACCCGACCAAAATGGACTGAAATCGTTATTTTTGAACAAGACAATGGCTAGTGTTTGAAATGTGACGCGGAACCCGAAACACATTTATAAATTTGGAAGATGAATGCTATAAGGTTCTCTCGGTCCTCGACTACATTTGGACTTTTCGGGCGACTTTCGTACCCCTCGACAAAAATGGACCAAAATTTGTATTTTCGGACCAGTCGATGACTAGTGTTTGATATCTGACGCGGAACCCGTAAAACTGTTATATATTTAAGAGAAGAATGCCTTAAGGTTCTCCAGGTCCTCGATTTCATCTAGACTTTTCAGGCATTTTTCATACCACCCGATTAAAATGGGATGAAATCCGTATTTTCCAACAAGACGATGGCTTATGATTGTATTCTAACGGGGAACCCGATACACAATTATAAATTTAGATGAAGAATGATATAAGGGTCTCTCGGTCCTCGATTTCATCTGGACTTTTCGGGCAATTTTCGTACCCCTCGACAAAAATGGACCGAAATAAGTGCTTTTATACCAGACGATGGCTAGATTTTGAAATCTGACCTGAAATGAGAAACATTGTTATATATTTAATAGAAGAATGTTATAAGGGTCACCCGATCCTCGATTTCATCTAGGCTTTTCGGGCGATTTTCTTACCACTCGATTTTCTTACCGTATTTTCGAAGAAGACGATGGCTAGTGTTTGAAATCTGAGGCGGAACCCGAAACACAATTACAAATTTAGAAGAAAAATGAATCCGTATTTTCCAACAAGACGATGGCTTATGATTGTATTCTAACGGGGAACCCGATACACAATTATAAATTTAGATGAAGAATGATATAAGGGTCTCTCGGTCCTCGATTTCATCTGGACTTTTCAGGCATTTTTCATACCACCCGATTAAAATGGGATGAAATCCGTATTTTCCAACAAGACGATGGCTTATGATTGTATTCTAACGGGGAACCCGATACACAATTATAAATTTAGATGAAGAATGATATAAGGGTCTCTCGGTCCTCGATTTCATCTGGACTTTTCAGGCATTTTTCATACCACCCGATTAAAATGGGATGAAATCCGTATTTTCCAACAAGACGATGGCTTATGATTGTATTCTAACGGGGAACCCGATACACAATTATAAATTTAGATGAAGAATGATATAAGGGTCTCTCGGTCCTCGATTTCATCTGGACTTTTCAGGCATTTTTCATACCACCCGATTAAAATGGGATGAAATCCGTATTTTCCAACAAGACGATGGCTTATGATTGTATTCTAACGGGGAACCCGATACACAATTATAAATTTAGATGAAGAATGATATAAGGGTCTCTCGGTCCTCGATTTCATCTGGACTTTTCAGGCATTTTTCATACCACCCGATTAAAATGGGATGAAATCCGTATTTTCCAACAAGACGATGGCTTATGATTGTATTCTAACGGGGAACCCGATACACAATTATAAATTTAGATGAAGAATGATATAAGGGTCTCTCGGTCCTCGATTTCATCTGGACTTTTCAGGCATTTTTCATACCACCCGATTAAAATGGGATGAAATCCGTATTTTCCAACAAGACGATGGCTTATGATTGTATTCTAACGGGGAACCCGATACACAATTATAAATTTAGATGAAGAATGATATAAGGGTCTCTCGGTCCTCGATTTCATCTGGACTTTTCAGGCATTTTTCATACCACCCGATTAAAATGGGATGAAATCCGTATTTTCCAACAAGACGATGGCTTATGATTGTATTCTAACGGGGAACCCGATACACAATTATAAATTTAGATGAAGAATGATATAAGGGTCTCTCGGTCCTCGATTTCATCTGGACTTTTCAGGCATTTTTCATACCACCCGATTAAAATGGGATGAAATCCGTATTTTCCAACAAGACGATGGCTTATGATTGTATTCTAACGGGGAACCCGATACACAATTATAAATTTAGATGAAGAATGATATAAGGGTCTCTCGGTCCTCGATTTCATCTGGACTTTTCAGGCATTTTTCATACCACCCGATTAAAATGGGATGAAATCCGTATTTTCCAACAAGACGATGGCTTATGATTGTATTCTAACGGGGAACCCGATACACAATTATAAATTTAGATGAAGAATGATATAAGGGTCTCTCGGTCCTCGATTTCATCTGGACTTTTCAGGCATTTTTCATACCACCCGATTAAAATGGGATGAAATCCGTATTTTCCAACAAGACGATGGCTTATGATTGTATTCTAACGGGGAACCCGATACACAATTATAAATTTAGATGAAGAATGATATAAGGGTCTCTCGGTCCTCGATTTCATCTGGACTTTTCAGGCATTTTTCATACCACCCGATTAAAATGGGATGAAATCCGTATTTTCCAACAAGACGATGGCTTATGATTGTATTCTAACGGGGAACCCGATACACAATTATAAATTTAGATGAAGAATGATATAAGGGTCTCTCGGTCCTCGATTTCATCTGGACTTTTCAGGCATTTTTCATACCACCCGATTAAAATGGGATGAAATCCGTATTTTCCAACAAGACGATGGCTTATGATTGTATTCTAACGGGGAACCCGATACACAATTATAAATTTAGATGAAGAATGATATAAGGGTCTCTCGGTCCTCGATTTCATCTGGACTTTTCAGGCATTTTTCATACCACCCGATTAAAATGGGATGAAATCCGTATTTTCCAACAAGACGATGGCTTATGATTGTATTCTAACGGGGAACCCGATACACAATTATAAATTTAGATGAAGAATGATATAAGGGTCTCTCGGTCCTCGATTTCATCTGGACTTTTCAGGCATTTTTCATACCACCCGATTAAAATGGGATGAAATCCGTATTTTCCAACAAGACGATGGCTTATGATTGTATTCTAACGGGGAACCCGATACACAATTATAAATTTAGATGAAGAATGATATAAGGGTCTCTCGGTCCTCGATTTCATCTGGACTTTTCAGGCATTTTTCATACCACCCGATTAAAATGGGATGAAATCCGTATTTTCCAACAAGACGATGGCTTATGATTGTATTCTAACGGGGAACCCGATACACAATTATAAATTTAGATGAAGAATGATATAAGGGTCTCTCGGTCCTCGATTTCATCTGGACTTTTCAGGCATTTTTCATACCACCCGATTAAAATGGGATGAAATCCGTATTTTCCAACAAGACGATGGCTTATGATTGTATTCTAACGGGGAACCCGATACACAATTATAAATTTAGATGAAGAATGATATAAGGGTCTCTCGGTCCTCGATTTCATCTGGACTTTTCAGGCATTTTTCATACCACCCGATTAAAATGGGATGAAATCCGTATTTTCCAACAAGACGATGGCTTATGATTGTATTCTAACGGGGAACCCGATACACAATTATAAATTTAGATGAAGAATGATATAAGGGTCTCTCGGTCCTCGATTTCATCTGGACTTTTCAGGCATTTTTCATACCACCCGATTAAAATGGGATGAAATCCGTATTTTCCAACAAGACGATGGCTTATGATTGTATTCTAACGGGGAACCCGATACACAATTATAAATTTAGATGAAGAATGATATAAGGGTCTCTCGGTCCTCGATTTCATCTGGACTTTTCAGGCATTTTTCATACCACCCGATTAAAATGGGATGAAATCCGTATTTTCCAACAAGACGATGGCTTATGATTGTATTCTAACGGGGAACCCGATACACAATTATAAATTTAGATGAAGAATGATATAAGGGTCTCTCGGTCCTCGATTTCATCTGGACTTTTCAGGCATTTTTCATACCACCCGATTAAAATGGGATGAAATCCGTATTTTCCAACAAGACGATGGCTTATGATTGTATTCTAACGGGGAACCCGATACACAATTATAAATTTAGATGAAGAATGATATAAGGGTCTCTCGGTCCTCGATTTCATCTGGACTTTTCAGGCATTTTTCATACCACCCGATTAAAATGGGATGAAATCCGTATTTTCCAACAAGACGATGGCTTATGATTGTATTCTAACGGGGAACCCGATACACAATTATAAATTTAGATGAAGAATGATATAAGGGTCTCTCGGTCCTCGATTTCATCTGGACTTTTCAGGCATTTTTCATACCACCCGATTAAAATGGGATGAAATCCGTATTTTCCAACAAGACGATGGCTTATGATTGTATTCTAACGGGGAACCCGATACACAATTATAAATTTAGATGAAGAATGATATAAGGGTCTCTCGGTCCTCGATTTCATCTGGACTTTTCAGGCATTTTTCATACCACCCGATTAAAATGGGATGAAATCCGTATTTTCCAACAAGACGATGGCTTATGATTGTATTCTAACGGGGAACCCGATACACAATTATAAATTTAGATGAAGAATGATATAAGGGTCTCTCGGTCCTCGATTTCATCTGGACTTTTCAGGCATTTTTCATACCACCCGATTAAAATGGGATGAAATCCGTATTTTCCAACAAGACGATGGCTTATGATTGTATTCTAACGGGGAACCCGATACACAATTATAAATTTAGATGAAGAATGATATAAGGGTCTCTCGGTCCTCGATTTCATCTGGACTTTTCAGGCATTTTTCATACCACCCGATTAAAATGGGATGAAATCCGTATTTTCCAACAAGACGATGGCTTATGATTGTATTCTAACGGGGAACCCGATACACAATTATAAATTTAGATGAAGAATGATATAAGGGTCTCTCGGTCCTCGATTTCATCTGGACTTTTCAGGCATTTTTCATACCACCCGATTAAAATGGGATGAAATCCGTATTTTCCAACAAGACGATGGCTTATGATTGTATTCTAACGGGGAACCCGATACACAATTATAAATTTAGATGAAGAATGATATAAGGGTCTCTCGGTCCTCGATTTCATCTGGACTTTTCAGGCATTTTTCATACCACCCGATTAAAATGGGATGAAATCCGTATTTTCCAACAAGACGATGGCTTATGATTGTATTCTAACGGGGAACCCGATACACAATTATAAATTTAGATGAAGAATGATATAAGGGTCTCTCGGTCCTCGATTTCATCTGGACTTTTCAGGCATTTTTCATACCACCCGATTAAAATGGGATGAAATCCGTATTTTCCAACAAGACGATGGCTTATGATTGTATTCTAACGGGGAACCCGATACACAATTATAAATTTAGATGAAGAATGATATAAGGGTCTCTCGGTCCTCGATTTCATCTGGACTTTTCAGGCATTTTTCATACCACCCGATTAAAATGGGATGAAATCCGTATTTTCCAACAAGACGATGGCTTATGATTGTATTCTAACGGGGAACCCGATACACAATTATAAATTTAGATGAAGAATGATATAAGGGTCTCTCGGTCCTCGATTTCATCTGGACTTTTCAGGCATTTTTCATACCACCCGATTAAAATGGGATGAAATCCGTATTTTCCAACAAGACGATGGCTTATGATTGTATTCTAACGGGGAACCCGATACACAATTATAAATTTAGATGAAGAATGATATAAGGGTCTCTCGGTCCTCGATTTCATCTGGACTTTTCAGGCATTTTTCATACCACCCGATTAAAATGGGATGAAATCCGTATTTTCCAACAAGACGATGGCTTATGATTGTATTCTAACGGGGAACCCGATACACAATTATAAATTTAGATGAAGAATGATATAAGGGTCTCTCGGTCCTCGATTTCATCTGGACTTTTCAGGCATTTTTCATACCACCCGATTAAAATGGGATGAAATCCGTATTTTCCAACAAGACGATGGCTTATGATTGTATTCTAACGGGGAACCCGATACACAATTATAAATTTAGATGAAGAATGATATAAGGGTCTCTCGGTCCTCGATTTCATCTGGACTTTTCAGGCATTTTTCATACCACCCGATTAAAATGGGATGAAATCCGTATTTTCCAACAAGACGATGGCTTATGATTGTATTCTAACGGGGAACCCGATACACAATTATAAATTTAGATGAAGAATGATATAAGGGTCTCTCGGTCCTCGATTTCATCTGGACTTTTCAGGCATTTTTCATACCACCCGATTAAAATGGGATGAAATCCGTATTTTCCAACAAGACGATGGCTTATGATTGTATTCTAACGGGGAACCCGATACACAATTATAAATTTAGATGAAGAATGATATAAGGGTCTCTCGGTCCTCGATTTCATCTGGACTTTTCAGGCATTTTTCATACCACCCGATTAAAATGGGATGAAATCCGTATTTTCCAACAAGACGATGGCTTATGATTGTATTCTAACGGGGAACCCGATACACAATTATAAATTTAGATGAAGAATGATATAAGGGTCTCTCGGTCCTCGATTTCATCTGGACTTTTCAGGCATTTTTCATACCACCCGATTAAAATGGGATGAAATCCGTATTTTCCAACAAGACGATGGCTTATGATTGTATTCTAACGGGGAACCCGATACACAATTATAAATTTAGATGAAGAATGATATAAGGGTCTCTCGGTCCTCGATTTCATCTGGACTTTTCAGGCATTTTTCATACCACCCGATTAAAATGGGATGAAATCCGTATTTTCCAACAAGACGATGGCTTATGATTGTATTCTAACGGGGAACCCGATACACAATTATAAATTTAGATGAAGAATGATATAAGGGTCTCTCGGTCCTCGATTTCATCTGGACTTTTCAGGCATTTTTCATACCACCCGATTAAAATGGGATGAAATCCGTATTTTCCAACAAGACGATGGCTTATGATTGTATTCTAACGGGGAACCCGATACACAATTATAAATTTAGATGAAGAATGATATAAGGGTCTCTCGGTCCTCGATTTCATCTGGACTTTTCAGGCATTTTTCATACCACCCGATTAAAATGGGATGAAATCCGTATTTTCCAACAAGACGATGGCTTATGATTGTATTCTAACGGGGAACCCGATACACAATTATAAATTTAGATGAAGAATGATATAAGGGTCTCTCGGTCCTCGATTTCATCTGGACTTTTCAGGCATTTTTCATACCACCCGATTAAAATGGGATGAAATCCGTATTTTCCAACAAGACGATGGCTTATGATTGTATTCTAACGGGGAACCCGATACACAATTATAAATTTAGATGAAGAATGATATAAGGGTCTCTCGGTCCTCGATTTCATCTGGACTTTTCAGGCATTTTTCATACCACCCGATTAAAATGGGATGAAATCCGTATTTTCCAACAAGACGATGGCTTATGATTGTATTCTAACGGGGAACCCGATACACAATTATAAATTTAGATGAAGAATGATATAAGGGTCTCTCGGTCCTCGATTTCATCTGGACTTTTCAGGCATTTTTCATACCACCCGATTAAAATGGGATGAAATCCGTATTTTCCAACAAGACGATGGCTTATGATTGTATTCTAACGGGGAACCCGATACACAATTATAAATTTAGATGAAGAATGATATAAGGGTCTCTCGGTCCTCGATTTCATCTGGACTTTTCAGGCATTTTTCATACCACCCGATTAAAATGGGATGAAATCCGTATTTTCCAACAAGACGATGGCTTATGATTGTATTCTAACGGGGAACCCGATACACAATTATAAATTTAGATGAAGAATGATATAAGGGTCTCTCGGTCCTCGATTTCATCTGGACTTTTCAGGCATTTTTCATACCACCCGATTAAAATGGGATGAAATCCGTATTTTCCAACAAGACGATGGCTTATGATTGTATTCTAACGGGGAACCCGATACACAATTATAAATTTAGATGAAGAATGATATAAGGGTCTCTCGGTCCTCGATTTCATCTGGACTTTTCAGGCATTTTTCATACCACCCGATTAAAATGGGATGAAATCCGTATTTTCCAACAAGACGATGGCTTATGATTGTATTCTAACGGGGAACCCGATACACAATTATAAATTTAGATGAAGAATGATATAAGGGTCTCTCGGTCCTCGATTTCATCTGGACTTTTCAGGCATTTTTCATACCACCCGATTAAAATGGGATGAAATCCGTATTTTCCAACAAGACGATGGCTTATGATTGTATTCTAACGGGGAACCCGATACACAATTATAAATTTAGATGAAGAATGATATAAGGGTCTCTCGGTCCTCGATTTCATCTGGACTTTTCAGGCATTTTTCATACCACCCGATTAAAATGGGATGAAATCCGTATTTTCCAACAAGACGATGGCTTATGATTGTATTCTAACGGGGAACCCGATACACAATTATAAATTTAGATGAAGAATGATATAAGGGTCTCTCGGTCCTCGATTTCATCTGGACTTTTCAGGCATTTTTCATACCACCCGATTAAAATGGGATGAAATCCGTATTTTCCAACAAGACGATGGCTTATGATTGTATTCTAACGGGGAACCCGATACACAATTATAAATTTAGATGAAGAATGATATAAGGGTCTCTCGGTCCTCGATTTCATCTGGACTTTTCAGGCATTTTTCATACCACCCGATTAAAATGGGATGAAATCCGTATTTTCCAACAAGACGATGGCTTATGATTGTATTCTAACGGGGAACCCGATACACAATTATAAATTTAGATGAAGAATGATATAAGGGTCTCTCGGTCCTCGATTTCATCTGGACTTTTCAGGCATTTTTCATACCACCCGATTAAAATGGGATGAAATCCGTATTTTCCAACAAGACGATGGCTTATGATTGTATTCTAACGGGGAACCCGATACACAATTATAAATTTAGATGAAGAATGATATAAGGGTCTCTCGGTCCTCGATTTCATCTGGACTTTTCAGGCATTTTTCATACCACCCGATTAAAATGGGATGAAATCCGTATTTTCCAACAAGACGATGGCTTATGATTGTATTCTAACGGGGAACCCGATACACAATTATAAATTTAGATGAAGAATGATATAAGGGTCTCTCGGTCCTCGATTTCATCTGGACTTTTCAGGCATTTTTCATACCACCCGATTAAAATGGGATGAAATCCGTATTTTCCAACAAGACGATGGCTTATGATTGTATTCTAACGGGGAACCCGATACACAATTATAAATTTAGATGAAGAATGATATAAGGGTCTCTCGGTCCTCGATTTCATCTGGACTTTTCAGGCATTTTTCATACCACCCGATTAAAATGGGATGAAATCCGTATTTTCCAACAAGACGATGGCTTATGATTGTATTCTAACGGGGAACCCGATACACAATTATAAATTTAGATGAAGAATGATATAAGGGTCTCTCGGTCCTCGATTTCATCTGGACTTTTCAGGCATTTTTCATACCACCCGATTAAAATGGGATGAAATCCGTATTTTCCAACAAGACGATGGCTTATGATTGTATTCTAACGGGGAACCCGATACACAATTATAAATTTAGATGAAGAATGATATAAGGGTCTCTCGGTCCTCGATTTCATCTGGACTTTTCAGGCATTTTTCATACCACCCGATTAAAATGGGATGAAATCCGTATTTTCCAACAAGACGATGGCTTATGATTGTATTCTAACGGGGAACCCGATACACAATTATAAATTTAGATGAAGAATGATATAAGGGTCTCTCGGTCCTCGATTTCATCTGGACTTTTCAGGCATTTTTCATACCACCCGATTAAAATGGGATGAAATCCGTATTTTCCAACAAGACGATGGCTTATGATTGTATTCTAACGGGGAACCCGATACACAATTATAAATTTAGATGAAGAATGATATAAGGGTCTCTCGGTCCTCGATTTCATCTGGACTTTTCAGGCATTTTTCATACCACCCGATTAAAATGGGATGAAATCCGTATTTTCCAACAAGACGATGGCTTATGATTGTATTCTAACGGGGAACCCGATACACAATTATAAATTTAGATGAAGAATGATATAAGGGTCTCTCGGTCCTCGATTTCATCTGGACTTTTCAGGCATTTTTCATACCACCCGATTAAAATGGGATGAAATCCGTATTTTCCAACAAGACGATGGCTTATGATTGTATTCTAACGGGGAACCCGATACACAATTATAAATTTAGATGAAGAATGATATAAGGGTCTCTCGGTCCTCGATTTCATCTGGACTTTTCAGGCATTTTTCATACCACCCGATTAAAATGGGATGAAATCCGTATTTTCCAACAAGACGATGGCTTATGATTGTATTCTAACGGGGAACCCGATACACAATTATAAATTTAGATGAAGAATGATATAAGGGTCTCTCGGTCCTCGATTTCATCTGGACTTTTCAGGCATTTTTCATACCACCCGATTAAAATGGGATGAAATCCGTATTTTCCAACAAGACGATGGCTTATGATTGTATTCTAACGGGGAACCCGATACACAATTATAAATTTAGATGAAGAATGATATAAGGGTCTCTCGGTCCTCGATTTCATCTGGACTTTTCAGGCATTTTTCATACCACCCGATTAAAATGGGATGAAATCCGTATTTTCCAACAAGACGATGGCTTATGATTGTATTCTAACGGGGAACCCGATACACAATTATAAATTTAGATGAAGAATGATATAAGGGTCTCTCGGTCCTCGATTTCATCTGGACTTTTCAGGCATTTTTCATACCACCCGATTAAAATGGGATGAAATCCGTATTTTCCAACAAGACGATGGCTTATGATTGTATTCTAACGGGGAACCCGATACACAATTATAAATTTAGATGAAGAATGATATAAGGGTCTCTCGGTCCTCGATTTCATCTGGACTTTTCAGGCATTTTTCATACCACCCGATTAAAATGGGATGAAATCCGTATTTTCCAACAAGACGATGGCTTATGATTGTATTCTAACGGGGAACCCGATACACAATTATAAATTTAGATGAAGAATGATATAAGGGTCTCTCGGTCCTCGATTTCATCTGGACTTTTCAGGCATTTTTCATACCACCCGATTAAAATGGGATGAAATCCGTATTTTCCAACAAGACGATGGCTTATGATTGTATTCTAACGGGGAACCCGATACACAATTATAAATTTAGATGAAGAATGATATAAGGGTCTCTCGGTCCTCGATTTCATCTGGACTTTTCAGGCATTTTTCATACCACCCGATTAAAATGGGATGAAATCCGTATTTTCCAACAAGACGATGGCTTATGATTGTATTCTAACGGGGAACCCGATACACAATTATAAATTTAGATGAAGAATGATATAAGGGTCTCTCGGTCCTCGATTTCATCTGGACTTTTCAGGCATTTTTCATACCACCCGATTAAAATGGGATGAAATCCGTATTTTCCAACAAGACGATGGCTTATGATTGTATTCTAACGGGGAACCCGATACACAATTATAAATTTAGATGAAGAATGATATAAGGGTCTCTCGGTCCTCGATTTCATCTGGACTTTTCAGGCATTTTTCATACCACCCGATTAAAATGGGATGAAATCCGTATTTTCCAACAAGACGATGGCTTATGATTGTATTCTAACGGGGAACCCGATACACAATTATAAATTTAGATGAAGAATGATATAAGGGTCTCTCGGTCCTCGATTTCATCTGGACTTTTCAGGCATTTTTCATACCACCCGATTAAAATGGGATGAAATCCGTATTTTCCAACAAGACGATGGCTTATGATTGTATTCTAACGGGGAACCCGATACACAATTATAAATTTAGATGAAGAATGATATAAGGGTCTCTCGGTCCTCGATTTCATCTGGACTTTTCAGGCATTTTTCATACCACCCGATTAAAATGGGATGAAATCCGTATTTTCCAACAAGACGATGGCTTATGATTGTATTCTAACGGGGAACCCGATACACAATTATAAATTTAGATGAAGAATGATATAAGGGTCTCTCGGTCCTCGATTTCATCTGGACTTTTCAGGCATTTTTCATACCACCCGATTAAAATGGGATGAAATCCGTATTTTCCAACAAGACGATGGCTTATGATTGTATTCTAACGGGGAACCCGATACACAATTATAAATTTAGATGAAGAATGATATAAGGGTCTCTCGGTCCTCGATTTCATCTGGACTTTTCAGGCATTTTTCATACCACCCGATTAAAATGGGATGAAATCCGTATTTTCCAACAAGACGATGGCTTATGATTGTATTCTAACGGGGAACCCGATACACAATTATAAATTTAGATGAAGAATGATATAAGGGTCTCTCGGTCCTCGATTTCATCTGGACTTTTCGGGCAATTTTCGTACCCCTCGACAAAAATGGACCGAAATAAGTGCTTTTATACCAGACGATGGCTAGATTTTGAAATCTGACCTGAAATGAGAAACATTGTTATATATTTAATAGAAGAATGTTATAAGGGTCACCCGATCCTCGATTTCATCTAGGCTTTTCGGGCGATTTTCTTACCACTCGATTTTCTTACCGTATTTTCGAAGAAGACGATGGCTAGTGTTTGAAATCTGAGGCGGAACCCGAAACACAATTACAAATTTAGAAGAAAAATGTTATAAGGGTCTGTTGGTCCTCGATTTATGCTGGACTTTTAGTGCGATTTTCGTACTACCCGACTAAAATGGACCGAAATTCCTATTTTTGAACAAAACGATGGCTAGTTTTTGAAATCTTACACGGAACCCGAAACACAGTTATAAATTTATAAGAAGAATCGTATCATGGTCTCCAAGTCCTCAATTTCATCTGGACTTTTTGGGCGATTTTCTTACCCCTCGAAAAAAATGGAACGAAATGTATTATTCGGACCAGATGATGGCTAGTGTTTGAAATATGATGTGGAATCCGAAGCACTGTTATAAATTTAGGAGAAGAATGTTGTAAGGGTCTCCTGGTCCTCGATTTCGTCTGGACTTTTTGTGGGATTTTCTTACCACCCGACCAAAATGGACCGAAATCCGTATTTTTGGACCAAACGATGGCTAGTGTTTGAAATATGACGCGGAACCCGAAGCACAATTATAAATTTTGGAGAAGAATGCTACTAGGGTTTCTCGGTCATCGATTTCATCGACAAAAAAGGACCGAAATTCGTATTTTCGAACAAGATTATGGCTAGTGTCTGAAATCTGACGCGACACCTGAGAAATAGTTATAAATTTAGAAGAAGAATGCTATAAGGGTCTCCCTATCCTCGATTTCATCTGGACTTTTAGGGCGATTTTCGTACCACCCAACAAAAATGAACTGAAATTCGTATTTTCGGACCAGACGATGGCCAGTGTTTAAAATCGAGTGTGGATTCCGAAAAACAGTAATAAATTTTTTAGAAGAAGGCTGTGAGGGTCTTCTAGTCCTCAATATCTTTTGGTATTTTTTTGGCGATTCTCGTACTACACGACTAAAATGGACCGAAATTCGTATCTTCGAACAAAACGATGGTTAGTAATTTAAATCTGTGATGGAACCTGAAACACAATTATAAATTTTGGAGAAGAATGCTACAAGGTTCTCCCGGTATTCGATTTCATCTTGACTTTTCGAGAAATTTTCATACGATCCAACTAAAATGGACCAAAATGTGTATTTTCGAAAATGACTATGGCTAGTATTTGATATTCTGGGCGATTTAACTACCACCCGACCAAAATTGACCGAAATCGTTATTTTTGAACAAGACAATGGCTAGTGTTTGAAATGTGACGCGGAACCCGAAACACATTTATAAATTTGGAAGATGAATGCTATAAGGTTCTCTCGGTCCTCGACTACATTTGGACTTTTCGGGCGACTTTCGTACCCCTCGACAAAAATGGACCGAAATTTGTATTTTCGGACCAGTCGATGACTAGTGTTTGATATCTGACGCGGAACCCGTAAAACTGTTATATATTTAAGAGAAGAATGCCTTAAGGTTCTCCAGGTCCTCGATTTCATCTGGACTTTTCAGGCATTTTTCATACCACCCGATTAAAATGGGATGAAATCCGTATTTTCCAACAAGACGATGGCTTATGATTGTATTATAACGGGGAACCCGATACACAATTATAAATTTAGATGAAGAATGATATAAGGGTCTCTCGGTCCTCGATTTCATCTGGACTTTTCGGGCAATTTTCGTACCCCTCGACAAAAATGGACCGAAATAAGTGCTTTTATACCAGACGATGGCTAGATTTTGAAATCTGACCTGAAATGAGAAACATTGTTATATATTTAATAGAAGAATGTTATAAGGGTCACCCGATCCTCGATTTCATCTAGGCTTTTCGGGCGATTTTCTTACCACTCGATTTTCTTACCGTATTTTCGAAGAAGACGATGGCTAGTGTTTGAAATCTGAGGCGGAAATCCGAAACACAATTACAAATTTAGAAGAAAAATGCTATAAGGGTCTGTTGGTCCTCGATTTCAGCTGGAATTTTAGTGCGATTTTCGTACTACCCGACTAAAATGGACCGAAATTCCTATTTTTGAACAAAACGATGGCTAGTTTTTGAAATCTTACACGGAACCCGAAACACAGTTATAAATTTATAAGAAGAATCGTATCATGGTCTCCAAGTCCTCAATTTCATCTGGACTTTTTGGGCGATTTTCTTACCCCTCGAAAAAAATGGAACGAAATGTATTATTCGCACCAGATGATGGCTAGTGTTTGAAATATGATGTGGAATCCGAAGCACTGTTATAAATTTAGGAGAAGAATGTTGTAAGGGTCTGCTGGTCCTCGATTTCGTCTGGACGTTTTGTGGGATTTTCTTACCACACGACCAAAATGGACCGAAATCCGTATTTTTGGACCAAACGATGGCTAGTGTTTGAAATATGACGCGGAACCCGAAGCACAATTATAAATTTTGGAGAAGAATGCTACTAGGGTTTCTCGGTCATCGATTTCATCGACAAAAAAGGACCGAAATTCGTATTTTCGAACAAGATTATGGCTAGTGTCTGAAATCTGACGCGACACCTGAGAAACAGTTATAAATTTAGAAGAAGAATGCTATAAGGGTCTCCCTATCCTCGATTTCATCTGGACTTTTAGGGCGATTTTCGTACCACCCAAAAAATGAACTGAAATTCGTATTTTCGGACCAGACGATGGCCAGTGTTTAAAATCGAGTGTGGATTCCGAAAATTAGTAATAAATTTTTTAGAAGAAGGCTGTGAGGGTCTTCTAGTCCTTAATATGATTTGGTCTTTTTTGGCGATTCTCGTACTACACGACTAAAATGGACCGAAATTCGTATCTTCGAACAAAACGATGGTTAGTAATTTAAATCTGTGATGGAACCTGAAACACAATTATAAATTTTGGAGAAGAATGTTATAAAGGTCTTCTGGTCCTTGATTTCATCTGGACTTTTTGGACGATTTTCTTACCACCCTACTAAAATGAACTAAAATCTGTATTTTAAAACAAAACGATGGTTAGTGTTTGAAATCTGAAACAGAACCTGGAACACAGTTATAAATTTTGGAGAAGAATGCTATAAGGGTCTCTCGGTCCTCGATTTCATTTGAACTTTTTGGGCAATTTTCGTAACCCTCGACAACAATGGACTGAAATCTGTATTTTCAAATAAGACGAGGGCTAGTGTTGGAAATCTAACTCGGAACCCGAAACACAACTATAAATTTTGGAGAAGAATTCTACAAAGGGTCTCCAGGTCCTCGATTTCGTCTGGACTTTTCAGTTGATTTTCGTATCCATCGACAAAAATATGCCAAAATCTGTATTTTCGCACCAGACGATGGATAGTGTTTGAATTTTAACGCGCAACCCGAACCACAACTATAAATTTTGGAGAAGAATGATATAAGGGTCTCCTAGTCCTCGATTTCACTTGGATTTTCCGTTCGATTTTCGTACCACCTGGCTAAAAAGGACCGAAATTCGTATTTTCGAACAAAACGATGGTTAGTGTTTGAAATCTTGCTCGGAACCCGAAACACAGTTACAAATTTTGAAGTAGAATGCTATAAGGGTTTCCCTGTCCTCGATTTCATCTAGACTTTTCGGGCGATTTTCGTACCACCCGACTAAAATGGACAGAAATCCTTATTTTCGATCAAGACGATGGCTAGTGTTTGAAATCTAACGCAAAATCGATTTCATTTGGACTTTTCGGTCGACTTTCGTACCCATCGACGGTAATGGACCAACATCTAAATTTTCGGACAAGACGATGGCTAGTGTTTAAAATCTGGCGCGGAACCCGAAACAAAGTTATAAATTCTGGAGAAGAATGCTATAAGGGTCTCCCGGTCCCCGATTTCATGTGGTCTTTTCCGGCGATTTTCGTACCACCCGACTAAAACGGAAAGAAAATTCGTATTTTCAAACAAAACGATGGTTAGTGTTTGAAATCTGGTGCAGAACCCGAAACAAAATTATAAAACTTGGAGATGTATGCTATAAGGGTCTCCAGGTCCTCGATTTCATCTGGATTTTTTGGACGATTTTCGTACCACCCGAATAAAATTGACCAAAATGATGGTTTGTGTTTGGAATCTCACATGGAACCCAAACATAGTTATAAATTTTGGAGAAGAATGCTATAAGGGTCTCTCGTACAGTTATAAATTTTTGAGTGATTTTCGTACCCCTCGACAAAAATGGACCAACATCAGTATTTTCGAACCAGATGATGGCTAATGTTTGAAATCTAGCGCGGAACCTGAAACATAGTTATAAATTTTATAGAAGAATGCTATAAAGGTCTCTCGGTCTTTGATTTAATCCAGACTTTTCGAGCGATTTTCGTACCACCCGACTAAAATTTAGGAGAAGAATGCTATAAGGGTCTCCTTGTCCTATATTTCATCTGGTCTTTTCGGGCAATGTTTGTACCACCCGACAAAAAAATACCGAAAATCATATTTTCGAATCAAACGATGGCTAATGTTTGAAATTTGGCACGAAACCCAAAACACAGTTATAAATTTTGAAGAAGAATGCTATAATGGTTTTTAGGTCCTCGATTTCAATGGACTTTTCGGGCGATTTTAGTACCACCCGACTAAAATGGATCGAAATCCGTGTTTTCCAACAAGACGATGGCTAGTGTTTGAAATCTGACGCAAAACCCGAAACACAGTTATAAATTCAGAACAAGAATTCTATAATGGTCGCCAGATTTCAAACACTAGTCATCGTCTGGTCCGAAAATACATATGGTTGTCCATTTTTGTCGAGGGGTACGAAAGTCCCCCTAAAATTCCAAATAAAATCGAGGACCGTGAGACTATTATAGCATCCTTCTCCAGAATTTCTAACTTTGTTTCGGGTTCCGCGCCAGATTTTAAACACTAGCCAACGTCTAATCTGAAAGTACAGATGTTGGTCCATTTTCGTCGATCGGAACGAAAGTCGCCCTAAAAATCCAAATGAAATCGAGGACCGGGAGACCATTATAGAATTCTTGTTCTAAATTTATAACTGTGTTTCAGGTTCTACTTTAGATTTGAAACACTAGCCATCGTCTTGTTCGAAAAAACGGCTTTCAGTCCATTTTAGTCGGGTGGTACGAAAATCGCCCGAAAAGTCTAGATGAAATCGAGGACTGGGAGACCAATATAGCATTCTTCTCCAAAATTTATAACTATGTTTCATATTCCGCGCAAGATTTCAAACACTAGCCATCGTCTGGTCCAAAAATACGATTTTTGATCTATTTTTGTCGGGTAGTACAAAAATCGCCCGAAAAGACCAGATGAAATCGAGGAACAAAAAACCCTTACAGCATTCTTCTCCAAAATTTTTAATTGTGTTTCGAGTTCCGCATCAGAATTCGAACACAAGCCATCGGTCGATTTTGTTGGGTGATACAAAAATCGCCTGAAGAGTCTAGATGAAATCGGGTTCTGTGTCTTATATTTCAAACACTAATCATTGTTTGGTCTGAAACTACAGACTTTGGTTGGGGTTCCGCGCCAGCATTCAATCACTAACCATCGTTTTGTTTGAAGATACGAATATCAGTCTGTTTTAGTCGAGTGGAACGAAAATCGTCGGAAAAGTCAAGATGAAATCGAGGACTAGGAGACCCTTATAACATTCTTCTCCAAAATTTATAACTCTTTTTCGGGCTCCACCCCAGATTTTAAACACTAGCCATCATGTGGTCCGAAAATACAAATTTCGGTTCATTTTTGTTGGGTGGTAGAAAAATTTCCCAAAAAGTCCAAAGGAAATCGAGGACCGGTTACGCGTCAGATTTCAAACACTAGCCATAGTCTTGTTCGAAAATACAAATTTTGGTCCATTTTAGTCAGGTGGTATGAAAATCTCTCGAAAAGTCCAGATAAAATCGAGGACTAGGAGACCCTTATAGCATTCTTCTTAAAATTTATTACTGTGTTTCGGGTTCCGTGCCAGATTCCAAACACTTACCATCGTTTTGTTCGAAAATACGAATTTCGGTCCATTTTAGTCAGGTGGTACGATAATCGACCAAAAAGTCCAGATAAAATCGAAGACTGGGAGACTCTTATATCATTCTTCTCCAAAACATATAACTGTTTTTCGGGTTCCGCGTCAAAATTCAAACACTAGCCATCGTTTGGTCTGAAAATACCGATTTTGGCATATTTTTGTCGTTGGGTACGAAAATCGACAGAAATGTACAGATGAAATCGAAGACCAAGAGACCCTTATAGCATTCTTCTCCAAAATTTAAAACTATGTTTCGGTTTCTGCGTCAGAATTCCAACACTAGCCATCGTCTTGTTCGAAAATACGGATTTCGATCCATTTTTGTCGAAAGGTACGAAAATCGCCCGAAAAGTCCAGATGAAATCGAGGACCGGGAGACCCTTATATTATTCTTCTCTAAAAATCTTATCTGTGTTTCGGGTTCTGCGTCAGAATTCAAACACTAGCCATTCTCTGGTTCGAAAATACTGATTTCGGTCCATTTTGCTCGGGTGGTACGAAAATCGCCCGAAAAGTCCAAATGAAATCGTGGACCGGGAGACCCTTATAGCATTCTTCTTAAAAATTTATAACTATTTTTCGGGCTCTGCACCCGATTTTAAACACTAGCCATGGTCTAGTCCGAAAACACGAATTATGGTCCATTTTGGTTGGGTGGTACGAAAATCCCCAAAAAGCTAGTTGACATTGTGGACGGGGAGACCCTTATAGCATTCTTCTCCAAAATTTATAACTGTATTTCGGATTCCGCATCTGATTTCTAACACTAGCCCTCGTTTGGTATGAAAATATAGATTTCGGTCCTTTTTTGTCGAGGGTTACGAAAATCGCCTGAAAAGTCCAGATGAAATCGAGGACCGAGAGACCCTTATATCATTTTTCTCCAAAATTTATAATTGTGTTCTAGGTTCTGTGTCATGTTTCAAACACTAACCATCATTTTGTTCGAAAATACATATTTTGGTTCATATTAGTAGCGTGGTACGAAAATCGTGCAAAAAGTCCAGATGAAATCAAGGACCGGGAGACCATTATAACATTCTTCTTCAAAATGTATAATTATATTTAAGGTTCCCCTAAAGATTTCAAACAATTACCATCGTTTTGTTCGAAAATACGAATTTCGCCCGAAAAGACCAAATGAAATCGAGGACCAAGAGACCCTTATAGCATTTTTGGCCTAAATTTATAACTTAGTTTCGGGTTCTGCCTCAAATTTCAAACACTAATAATTGTCTTGTTCGAAAATACGGATTTCAGACTATTTTTGTTGAGTGGTACGAAAATAGCCTAAAAAGCCCAGACGAAATCGAGGATCGGGAGACCCTTATAGCATTCTTCTCCTAAATTTAAAAATTGAGTTTCCGGTTCCGCCTCAGATTTCAAACACAAGCAATTGTATTGTTC